>NC_090650.1:11976776-12114276 GCF_040937935.1 Hyperolius riggenbachi
CACGACCGCTGTCTGGGACCTCCTGTTGTGTTTATTTACAGCCCTGGTATCACCGCTAGGTACCAGGGCTATTATGTCACGCTGCCTACCTGCTGCCACACTCACACTGCTCCTCCATACCTCCTCCTGCTGCTGCTGCTGCTGCTGTCTGTCTGTGTTTCCCACTGCCAGGGTACACAGATGATTTACCTTCTGCTGCCACTCTGCCACCAGCTATTACGTCAAACAATAGCTGCTCGCCTACTCCTCCATTCCTCCTCCTGCTGCTGCTGTCTGTCTGTGTTTCCCACTGCCAGGGTACACAGATGATTTACCTTCTGCTGCCACTCTGCCACCAGCTATTACGTCAAACAATAGCTATATTGGTTGCAAAACCAAAAACCAAACAAACCATTAAAAAAAAAAAAAGGTTTAATTTTTCTGAGGTGCCCGGGTTGAAAACTGTGTTGTCCCAGTTGTGTATTGGACACAATGTGGGCTGCACGACCGCTGTCTGGGACCTCCTGTTGTGTTTATTTACAGCCCTGGTATCACCGCTAGGTACCAGGGCTATTATGTCACGCTGCCTACCTGCTGCCACACTCACACTGCTCCTCCATACCTCCTCCTGCTGCTGCTGCTGCTGCTGTCTGTCTGTGTTTCCCACTGCCAGGGTACACAGATGATTTACCTTCTGCTGCCACTCTGCCACCAGCTATTACGTCAAACAATAGCTGCTCGCCTACTCCTCCATTCCTCCTCCTGCTGCTGCTGTCTGTCTGTGTTTCCCACTGCCAGGGTACACAGATGATTTACCTTCTGCTGCCACTCTGCCACCAGCTATTACGTCAAACAATAGCTATATTGGTTGCAAAACCAAAAACCAAACAAACCATTAAAAAAAAAAAAAGGTTTAATTTTTCTGAGGTGCCCGGGTTGAAAACTGTGTTGTCCCAGTTGTGTATTGGACACAATGTGGGCTGCACGACCGCTGTCTGGGACCTCCTGTTGTGTTTATTTACAGCCCTGGTATCACCGCTAGGTACCAGGGCTATTATGTCACGCTGCCTACCTGCTGCCACACTCACACTGCTCCTCCATACCTCCTCCTGCTGCTGCTGCTGCTGCTGTCTGTCTGTGTTTCCCACTGCCAGGGTACACAGATGATTTACCTTCTGCTGCCACTCTGCCACCAGCTATTACGTCAAACAATAGCTGCTCGCCTACTCCTCCATTCCTCCTCCTGCTGCTGCTGTCTGTCTGTGTTTCCCACTGCCAGGGTACACAGATGATTTACCTTCTGCTGCCACTCTGCCACCAGCTATTACGTCAAACAATAGCTATATTGGTTGCAAAACCAAAAACCAAACAAACCATTAAAAAAAAAAAAAAGGTTTAATTTTTCTGAGGTGCCCGGGTTGAAAACTGTGTTGTCCCAGTTGTGTATTGGACACAATGTGGGCTGCACGACCGCTGTCTGGGACCTCCTGTTGTGTTTATTTACAGCCCTGGTATCACCGCTAGGTACCAGGGCTATTATGTCACGCTGCCTACCTGCTGCCACACTCACACTGCTCCTCCATACCTCCTCCTGCTGCTGCTGCTGCTGCTGTCTGTCTGTGTTTCCCACTGCCAGGGTACACAGATGATTTACCTTCTGCTGCCACTCTGCCACCAGCTATTACGTCAAACAATAGCTGCTCGCCTACTCCTCCATTCCTCCTCCTGCTGCTGCTGTCTGTCTGTGTTTCCCACTGCCAGGGTACACAGATGATTTACCTTCTGCTGCCACTCTGCCACCAGCTATTACGTCAAACAATAGCTATATTGGTTGCAAAACCAAAAACCAAACAAACCATTAAAAAAAAAAAAAAGGTTTAATTTTTCTGAGGTGCCCGGGTTGAAAACTGTGTTGTCCCAGTTGTGTATTGGACACAATGTGGGCTGCACGACCACTGTCTGGGACCTCCTGTTGTGTTTATTTACAGCCCTGGTATCACCGCTAGGTACCAGGGCTATTATGTCACGGCGAGCTGCCTGCCTCATTGACTGCCTGCTGCCACACACTCATCCTCCTCCTCCTGCTGCTGAATTTACCTCCTGCTGTCTTTGTGTTTCCACTGCCAGGGAGCACATACAATGGCGCTTCCAACATGCGTGCGCCCACCAGCTATTTGTTACGCTCAAAAATAGCTGCATTTCTTTAAAAAAAAAATTGAAAAGAGAAATACGTGAAGAAGAAGAAGACGATATTGAAAAGGAAGGAGAAGATGAAGATGAAGAAGAAGAAGAAGATGAAGAAGAAGATGAAGAAGAAGATGAAGAAGATGATGAAGAAGATGATGAAGAAGATGAAGAAGATGAAGAAGAAGAAGAAGAAGATGAAGAAGAAGAGGAAGATGAAGAAGATGATGATGAAGAAGATGAAGAAGAAGAAGAAGATGATGATGAAGAAGAAGAAGAAGAAGAAGAAGAAGAAGAAGAAGAAGAAGAAGAAGAAGAAGAAGAAGAAGAAGAAGAAGAAGAAGAAGAAGAAGAAGAAGAAGAAGAAGAAGAAGAAGAAGAAGAAGAAGAAGAAGAAGAAGAAGAAGAAGAAGAAGAAGAAGATATAGAAGAAGAAGAAGAAGAAGATATAGAAGAAGAAGAAGAAGAAGATATAGAAGAAGAAGATATAGAAGAAGAAGATATAGAAGAAGAAGATATAGAAGAAGAAGATATAGAAGAAGAAGAAGAAGAAGAAGAAGATATAGAAGAAGAAGAAGAAGAAGAAGAAGATATAGAAGAAGAAGAAGATATAGAAGAAGAAGAAGATATAGAAGAAGAAGATATAGAAGAAGAAGATATAGAAGAAGAAGATATAGAAGAAGAAGATATAGAAGAAGAAGATATAGAAGAAGAAGATATAGAAGAAGAAGATATAGAAGAAGAAGAAGATATAGAAGATATAGAAGAAGAAGAAGATATAGAAGAAGAAGAAGAAGAAGAAGATATAGAAGAAGAAGAAGAAGAAGAAGATATAGAAGAAGAAGAAGAAGAAGAAGAAGATATAGAAGAAGAAGAAGAAGAAGAAGATATAGAAGAAGAAGAAGAAGATATAGAAGAAGAAGAAGAAGAAGAAGATATAGAAGAAGAAGAAGAAGAAGAAGAAGAAGAAGTATATACAGTAACACTACTGAACAAAATTAAGGACACAACTTCTCTTTCCACTTTTTTTTTTTTAAAGGAACATCCCCACATAATCACTTGCTGTTGTTACTTGGAAAAAAAGAGGTTTCTTGCATCATTCACCCTCAAAACAAGTGTTGGAAGCTATTTAAGGCCAATTCGAATAGTCAGCTCGAATAGTTAGCTCGAATACCGACTCGAATAGTGAGCTCGAAGTCCGAGGTCGAATCGAATAGTAAAAATTATTCGACTCGAATATTCGACTGACCTCGAATAATTTACTATTCGAATTCGACCAAACTCGAATTTTAAAAAGGGGTATTTGAGCATCACTACATCAGTCTTGAAAGAGGGACAAATGGGGGAGACAGAGGGACAGGGGTCCCAAAGAGGAACAGTTAGGAGCTATGGGTCCGCTACAACTAGTTCAGTGCTATATTCAAAGCACACATATTTATAACCTTTTTAACAGTTGCCTGGCTGTCTTGCTGATCTCTTTGGCTGCAGTAGTGTCTGAATCACACACCTGAAACAAGCATGCAGCTAATCCAGTCAGACTTCAGTCAGAGCACCTGATCTGCTGCATGCTTGTTCAGGGTCTATAGCTTAAAGTATTAGAGGCAGGAGATCAGCAGGACAGCCAGGCAAGCTGCATTGTTTAAAAGGAAATATTTATGGCATCCTCCATATCTCTCTCACTTCAGGTGTGCTTTAAGTAAAGAATAAAGAATTTACAGCTTTAGGGCTGGTTCAGACGGACGTCTGCGTAGCGTCGCGTCTGGGGGCGTTGCAGCGGCTGCGCGGTCAGGCTTTCAGTAGCCTTCGGTCGCGTCGTGATGCGGTTGCGGTTTTTTTTTCCCGTAGGGGAACATTAGCCGTCGCGGTTGGCCGCTCCCTGGAAGCTACATGTTGCTTCCAGGGGCAGCCCGAACGCTCGCGAAAATCGGGACCCGAACGCCGCGTTCGGGTAAAAGCGCGCAAAAGCTTGGTGTAAACGCTCCCATTCACTTGAATGGGAGCGTTTACCGCGACGGTCCGAACGCTTGCGGTAAACGCTCCGCAAGCGTCCGTCTGAACCAGCCCTTAGAAAGAACTACACATTCAAACTGTTCCATGTAACAGGTGTGGTCTCTGTACTTTAGTATTTTGGGTCATTAAAGGATACCCGAAGTGAAAATAAACAAATGAAATAAACAATTGTATCTATTGTATACACTCGCATATAAGTCGAGGGGGGTAACTTTTCAGAACATTTTTTAATGCTTAAAAATTAGGCTTATATGCAAGTATATACAGTATCTTCCTTCCCAAAAATGACTTTTTAAGATATGCCACCGTTTTATTTTATGTTTAAATCTACTTTTTAAAGGGAACCTAAACTGAGTAGGATCTGGATTTTTCCTTTTAAAATAATACCAGTTGCCTGAATCGCCTGCTGATCCTGTGTCTCTCATACTTTTAGCCACAGCCCCTGAACAAGCATGCAGATCAGGTGCTCTGACTGAAGTCAGACTGGATTAGCTGCATGCTTGTTTCAGGGTGTGATTCAGCCACTATTGCAGCCACAGAGATCAGCTGGACTGCCAGGCAACTGGTATTGTTTAACAAGAAAGTCCCAGCTGCTTACCGGTAGCCGTGTTTCGGCGAGTCCTCCAGGATGGCTAAGGATGAGACATTGTCTGCTCCCTCCCCAAACGGAAACACCTGCAAGAGTTAAAAGTTTAAGGCACTGCCCTATAAAGGACCCCTTCCCTGTACATTCAGTTTATACTAGAGTAATTCCCATTTCATCATACATACGTAACATATCTAATAATAGGGTTGGGAACTAAGCAGCCATCCTGGAGGACTCGCCGAAACACGGCTACCGGTAAGCAGCTGGGACTTTCTCCCATCGTCCTCCAGGATGGCTAAGGATGAGACAAACGAGAGATTTACCTTAGGGAGGGATGATGGCTTGTAACACTTTACGTCCAAAACTCTGGTCTTGGCTGGATAGCAGCTCCACTCTATAGTGCTTCACAAACGTTCTATGAGAAGACCATGTTGCTGCTTTACAAATTTGTTCCAGACTCGCTCCTGATCTTTCTGCCCAAGATGCTGCTAAAGATCGAGTGGAATGGGCTGTGATCCTGGAAGGGGCTGACTCCTGTGACTCCTTATAAGCCCAGCAAATCAGTTGCTTCACCCATCTAGCTATTGTTGCCCTGGATGCCTGAAGCCCTTTAGATGTCCCCATATATGAAACAAAGAGATGGCTAGACCTCCTCCATGGTGCTGTCCTTTCTAAATATGTTAAGATACATCTCCTGACATCCAACTTGTTCCACTGGACCTCTCTATCATTTTGCGGATTTGGGGAAAATGAAGGTAAAACAATTTCTTGTGTACGGTGAAAAGCTGTTGACACCTTTGGCAAGTAGGCGAGGTCAGGTTTAAAGACAATCCTATCTGGGTGTATTACCATATATGGGTCCTTAATTGATAACGTCTGAATATCTCCTATTCTTCTGGCTGAGGTTATAGCTACCAGGAAAGCGACCTTCAACGTTAAATTCTTTAATGGAGTGAGAGCTATAGGTTCAAACCTTTCTGTCGTTAAAAAATTTAGAACCAAGGATAAATCCCAAGGTGGGACCAACTTTTCAGGTATAGGCTGAGTTTTTGCCACTGAAATCAAAAAATTTTTAACAAAAATTTCCTTAGAAAGCGGTTTATGCAAGAACACTGATAATGCAGATATGTGTACTCTTAGGGTGCTTACTTTCAGCCCCATATTTACCCCACTCTGCAAAAATTCCAAAATAACCGTAAGATCATCTGATCTAAACCTCTGCTTTTCTTTCCAGGAGGAGTAAGCCTTCCAAATTTTAATATACTTCTTTCTTGTAGACAACTTTCTGCAGTTTACTAGTGTAGTAGCGACCTGACTTGAAAATCCTTGCTTTATCAATAAGTTTTCTTCAATATCCATGCTGTTAATTTCAGCATCTGGAGGTTTGGGTGGTACATAGACTTCTGGATCAGCAGATCCTGCCTGTCTCCCAGGTGCCAAGGCCCCTCCCGGGTCAGGGATTGAAGGTATGGAAACCATGACCTTCTTGGCCACCATGGTCCTATGAATATTACTGTCGCTTGAGACTGTTCTACCTTTCTCAAAGCCTGTGGAATGAGATTGAATGGCGGGAACGCATAGAGTAGCTGTTCTGGCCAGTCCAAGGTCAGCGCATCTAAGTGACTCGAGGGTACCGATGGGTGGAGAGAAAAATATTCCTCCAGCTTCGCATTGTGAGGAGATGCAAAGAGGTCTATGGTTGGCCAGCCCCACTTGTCCACTATCTGCAGAAAAACTTCCTGTTTTAACTCCCATTCTGACTCCTGAATCGGAGCCCTGCTTAATGAGTCTGCCCAAGTGTTGTCCTTCCCGCGAATGTGGACCGCTGTGAGGGATATCACATGCTGCTCTGCCCATGCCACTATCTCTAGAGCCAAATCCTTGAGAATTTGATTTCTGGTTCCCCCTTGTCTCTTCACATAAGATACTGCTACCACATTGTCGGAGAACACTAGTATCTCTCTTGAGATTACTTGATTCTGGAAGTGGATAAGGGCCAACTTTATTGCCATCAGTTCCCTGAAATTCGATGATCTGTGTGCCATATCCTGGCCCCAAGCTCCCTGGACTTGGTGCGTGAGGTAATGCGCTCCCCACCCCCAAGAACTGGCGTCCGTGTAAATTTTTTGAGGGTGTTGTTGTATCCAGGCCCGACCCTGTGATAACTTTTGAGGGAGTAACCACCACTGAAAAGATTCTAGGACCTGATCTGGGACTAACACTAGATCGTCTAGAGAAGACTGTTTCTTGTTCCAAATGGTCAAGAACCAATGCTGGAGTTGTCGGAAATGGGCTTGCGCCCACTCTACCGCTGGGAATGTGGAGGACATTTGTCCCAACAATGACATTATCTCTCGAAGAGACACTCTGGTTTCTGTCGTAAAATACTGTACCTTTTGTATCAGCTTCATTTCCTTGTCCTCTGGTAGAAATACCTTTTCCTCCTCCGTGTCCCATAGTAGTCCTAGAAATAATCTCTGTTGACTGGGCACCAGGTGGGATTTTTCCATACTTATTAACCAACCTAGATTTCTTAGGGTTTGCAGAGAGAAACCGAGCGTTTTCTCTAAGGCTGCTTCGGATTCTGCTAGGAACAAAAAGTCGTCCAGGTACGGTACGACCCTCACATTGTGGAGATGTAGAAAAGCAACCACTTCCGCCACAACTTTTGTGAATATTCTTGGGGCTGACGAAATGCCGAAGGGTAACGCCCGGTACTGATAATGGCATAGGGATTCTCCTATCTGTACCGCAAATCTTAAGTACCTTTGGAATTCCGCGTGGATTGGAACATGAAGGTACGCGTCCTCCAGATCGACAGTGGCCAGAAAGGCCCCTGGCCAGATTAGATTCCTGACTGAAGAGATGCTCTCCATGCGGAACTTCCTTTCCACAATGTGAGGGTTTAGGGGTTTTAAGTTTAGGATCATTCGATACTTCCCGGAATGCTTTTGAATTAGGAATACCTTTGAGTAGAACCCGCGAAACCGTTCCTGAGGTGGTACTCTTACAATTACATTCTTTTGTAGCAGGGATACAATGGATTCTCTTAGAGCCTCTGCCTTTGCTGGGTCCCTTGGGGAAGCTGTTATTAAACGGCTGGGGGGAGGGAGGGACTTGAATTCTATTTTGTAGCCGAACTGGATGAGATTTAGAATGAATGCGTTTGACGTTATTTCCTTCCAGCAGTGGGCAAACTGGGTCAACCTCCCCCCTACCTGGTACTGTATGTCATTTGTTGGGCTTTGGGGCAGGGGTGCCGGGCTTATTGAAGAGAAAGGACGACTTACCTCTCCCTGCATTGTAAGTCCATCTTCTGTTTTGAAAAGTACCTCTAACTCCCTGGTCCCTTCGTGGTGTTCCTCTCCTATACTGAAATCCTTTCTGGACTGTCTTTTTCCTCTTATCTGGGAATTTTTTCCCCCTATTAGAGGATCTTTCAAGGACCGTATCGAGATCCTTACCGAACAAAAATTCTCCTTCAAATTCCAAGGCACATAACTTATGCTTTGACGTAGAATCCCCCTCCCATGTGTTGAGCCATACTGCCCTTCTGGAAGAATTTATAAGTGCTGCAGCCTTTGCTGATGCTCTCAAAGCCTCTGAAGCCGCATCTGCCAGGAATGAAACTGTTTTTGTCATGACTGGTAAGGATTCTAGAATTGTTTCATGAGGTGTCCCGTCAGCTAATTGCTGTTGCAGACCTCTCATCCAGTTATCTAAATTTCTGGCTAGGCATATTGAAGCAATGGCCGGCTTGAATGCAAAGGAAACCGCATCCCAGGCCCTTTTTAATAGTGTTTCTGCCTTTCTGTCCATGGGTTCCCTAAGCGAACCCGTATCCTCAAAAGAAAGATCTGTGTTTTTGGAGTACTGGGCTAGGGCTGCATCCAGCTTTGGACATTTAGCCCATGGGACCTCGTCTTCCTCTTTAAACGGAAACCTCCGTTTAAAGGATCGGGGAATGAATAATCGTTTCTCCGGGTCCTTCCATTGTGATTTAATTAAGTCCTTAATGGAATCATGAATTGGAAAGGTTTTGAACCCCTTAGCTCTCAGTCCTCTATAAATATTATCTTGAGCAGATACTGTAGGGGAGTCAATTTTAATCTGTTCGGATTCATAGACTGCCTTTAAAAGTTCCTCAGTTTCCTCTCCATTAAAGAGATATTTAGGAACTTTAATTACCACCGAATCATCTGCATCTGAAGCTACTGCTTCCCCTTCCTCTGACTCATAACCCGAAGCTTGAGATAGAGGATCATTTTCTGCGTTCTGCTGAGTGCCCTCAGGTCGAGGTGACTGAGCCGGCAGGGTCAACTGAACTCGTGGAATAACTGGTAAATTAGGAGTAGAAGGCCCTGGCTGGTCCTGGTTTTCTACCGGGTTAGCCATAAGGGCTGTTCTGAAAGCGGAAAATGTACTGGTCATTTCCTCCTTCATTGATTTGACTAGGTCTAAAAGAGCCACAGTAGTCTGTACTGAGTCCTGCTCAGTAGTTCCAGGTTTTTTAACAAGGGAATAACACTTTTTGCATATATCCCGAGTAGCCCCTTCGTGTAACTTTACATTACATTTATGGCATCTCAGTCTTGCAGGCTGAAAAACAGATAACAAGGGGGCCCTCAGCATTTATACTCAGATATGTAGGGATATCAGCACAAAACTTTCCCTCTCATACCTGCTCCTGCTGTGTATCCTCAGGCCGGGATTCCATGGCTGCCGCTGCGGAGGTCTGCTGCTGCTCCATGCTGGCGTGCTGACCGGCGTCCCTGTGTGTGTCTCTTCGCGCTAAATGCGCTTCTGCCAGAGCGAGGGTGCCGCCCAGCCTTCCCTCACTCAATCCGTGGCCAGCGGAAGTGACGCGTAACGTGACGCGTACGCGTCTGACGTCACATCCGGGACGGCGCTAACCGCCGCCATTACACAGGGAACTTTGAATAGGCGGCAATGGCGGCGATCCTCCTTCTGGACAGACGACTGCAACCCAGGTACCTCTGCCCCTCCAGGTTGTAGCCAAAGCCGGGATCTCACCACCCACGGCCTCCACCACCATACAGGCAAACCCTAACCTAATACATGGGCGCCCCAGGCATACCACAGTATAAAATAAAGAACTAAGCAGGTGAAACGTCCAGGTGAAATGGGAAACAAACAAAAAACTGAATGTACAGGGAAGGGGAGGTCCTTTATAGGGCAGTGCCTTAAACTTTTAACTCTTGCAGGTGTTTCCGTTTGGGGAGGGAGCAGACAATGTCTCATCCTTAGCCATCCTGGAGGACGATGGGAGAAACATCCATATCCCTCTTAAGGTTCCCTTTAAGTTTTAACTGTTTTATTGTTTTTGCTCAGTGACACATTCATTGAAGTGCTAAAATCTATGAACAATTGACACTTTTTATCTCTTTCCTGCTCTCAGAAGCAATTTTCTGCTAGGAAAGTGTTTTATAGTTGGAATTTCTTATCAGTGAGGGTCACACTGTAGTCACTTCCTGTCTGAGTCAGGACTACTTCCTGTCCGAGTCAGGACTGAGTCAGCCACTTACATACCTGATATTTAACTCTATCAGGCAAAGAAAGAAAAAAAGGAACACAGCATAGTTATTTGTGTGCTAGGCACTGTACATACACATGTCTATCTCATCATGTCACTTCGGGTATCCTTTAAATGAGTCTCTTTTTCATGATATAAGATGTGTGGCGATTGTCTCGCCAGTCACAATGTGAATGCTTTCCTGTGTAGCCCACAGAAGCATTCACTGAGCATTATATCAGGTCACCGCTCAGTGTGAGTCTATAGCCGGCATCACAAATGCGTTCTGATCCTTTTACAAAACTCGCCAGCGGCCTGTTCCTTCCGCCACTGACGTTCTGTGTCAGGATGAAAAGCGATTTGTACAGCTCAGGTCGAGTGTTAGTCCCGCTGCCGCCTGACGTCTTATCTTCTCTCTTTTCAGCTATTCCTGTGGATCGGGAAAGATGCTAATGAAGTCGAGAAGAAAGAGTCTCTGAAATCAGGTAAGATCTGACGCGAGTGTGAGACTCACCAAACACCGGCGTGAGGAACATGAATAATTACCAGCAGGGGGAGGAAACATGACCTCTACTGGTGGAATAGAGGCAGTGCAGTGTGGAGGAGGTGAATAAACACCGGCATAGAAACAACCGTGAGTGTGATGTCTGGTACACACCATGCAATGTCCTGTCAGATAGACAGGTCAAATCGATAGGTCCGATCCAATTTACTATAATCTTTCTGATTACCCCATCACTTCTATACAAAAATCGATCAGAAAAACGATCAGAAATCTGAGGATTCATTGTTTTTGTGCCCACTAACAGTCCAATTCTTAGTGAAGAATCGATGAATGATCAAATACATCCGTAATACTTTAAATGTGTCATAAGTAAATCCTAATACATTATCACAACCAAGTAGGAAAGCATTTTCCTAATTGACAAAATTTCCATCGAATGAGCATTTTTTGAAACGTTCTCAGTTGATTGGGGACTCCAATGAAGCTTATTTTCTGCCAATCCAATCCCAAATATTATTTAGGTATTTCACTGGAGGACAATTTAGTCGATCAGAAAAAAATGTTTTTTATCATCGGATGTGATGGATAGGAGGTTTGGATTCATTGGTTTGTTGTTGGTGAAATAATCAGTGTATTACGACATTTTATTTCTGATCGCATTCATCTAATCGCTCTGGTGATCCTGCGCTGAAAATTGTACCGTTGGGGGTACCTTAAAGAGAACCTGTACTGAGTAAAATTATTTAAAATATATACATGAGGTAACTTCAAATAAACATTACGTAGTTACCTTGCCATCAGTTCCTCTCAGAAGCTCACCATTTTCTACTTGCAATAATCCCTTCCAATTCTGACAACATTTTGTCAGAACTGAAAGATATCAGTTGCTGTCGGTTATAGCTGAGAAGACAACTGATGTGCCAGGCAATGTCCATGTTTCCCTATGGCTCAGGTGGGCGATGTTACAGTTTAACAGTGTGCTGACCAGGAAGCTGTTATGGGGTAATGGCCATTTTCAAAATGGAGGACAGAGCATTACACTGATCACAGTGGACAAACGGGACACTGGAGAGGAGAAAGAGATTGAGGAGTAGACTACACAGGAGGTAAGTATGACCTGTGTATGTTTATTTTGACTTTTAATTTTCAGTTCAGGTTTTCTTTAAAGGGAATAGAAAACATTTTTGTAATGTATTTAATAAAATTCATTTTTTAATGCTGAATGTAAAGTCTTAGTGGGGTTATACTTATGTGTGTTTAACTGAAAATGATACCCTGACCAATAATGCAATAAGCTGGTGTTATTTATATTTTGCTCCCCTTTTAAAATACGGGCATGTCGCTCCCAATATGTGCATTATAAATTGCTACACAGTGAGAAAAAACTGCAGTCTGTGCTGTACTCTGTGCTGAATTCTGGTCTCTGAAGCTACCCCTCAGAAATTTCAAAATTAACTGTATTAGCGAATCTCACTCTGTTATCATCTGTAATTCAATTTTCGCCTTTAATCACCCACTACCTTCTTTTAGCCTGTGGGTGTCACTGTGGTAGCTGCTTAGAATCAAACAAATTATTTTAGCTGAATTGCGTACAGCAAAGAAATCGCTGTAGGGAAAACAGTTTTAGATACTTATCTCACCTCTGTAGAAGGAGGCTTCCCCCATACCCCTCTAACTCGCCATTCCAGTACTGGGACTCAGAAAAGGATTAAGAGGAAATGGGGTCCTACCTTTCTAGGCAAGATAACAGTTTTTGCCCACCGCTGATGATCATCTGGCTTTTTTAGTTAGATTTAGAGGGAGCTAGCATCCACCAGGCCCCTACGCTCTCTCCAGACCCTAGGCAACTGCCTAGAGTTGCCTTGTAAACAGTGGCGTAGCTAAGGAGCTGTGGGCCCCAATGCAAGTTTTACATGGGGCCCCCAAGCACTCTATACATAACAATTGATACGGCACAATAAAACCTACCAATGGCAACTACAGTGTCAGAGGTGCAAGAAGGGGATGGGGAACAGCTTGTTACTGATTACCCCCAAGCACTCTATACATAGCAATCCCTGCCAATGGCAACTACAGTGTCAGAGGTGCAAGAAGGGGATGGGGAGCAGCTTGTTACTGATTACCCCCAAGCACTCTATACATAGCAATCCCTGCCAATGGCAACTACAGTGTCAGAGGTGCAAGAAGGGGATGGGGAACAGCTTGTTACTGATTACCCCCAAGCACTCTATACATAGCAATCCCTGTCAATGGCAACTACAGTGTCAGAGGAGCAAGAAGGGGATGGGGAGCAGCTTGTTACTGATTACCCCCCAAGCACTCTATACATAGCAATCCCTGCCAATGGCAACTACAGTGTCAGAGGAGCAAGAAGGGGATGGGGAGCAGCTTGTTACTGATTACCCCCAAGCACTCTATACATAGCAATCCCTGCCAATGGCAACTACAGTGTCAGAGGTACAAGAAGGGGGTGGGGAGCAGCTTGTTACTGATTACCCCCCAAGCACTCTATACATAGCAATCCCTGCCAATGGCAACTACAGTGTCAGAGGAGCAAGAAGGGGATGGGGAGCAGCTTGTTACTGATTACCCCCAAGCACTCTATACATAGCAATCCCTGCCAATGGCAACTACAGTGTCAGAGGTACAAGAAGGGGGTGGGGAGCAGCTTGTTACTGATTACCCCCAAGCACTCTATACATAGCAATCCCTGCCAATGGTAACTACAGTGTCAGAGGTGCAAGAAGGGGATGGGGAGCAGCTTGTTACTGATTACCCCCCAAGCACTCTATACACAGCAATCCCTGCCAATGGCAACTACAGTGTCAGAGGTACAAGAAGGGGGTGGGGAGCAGCTTGTTACTGATTACCCCCAAGCACTCTATACATAGCAATCCCTGCCAATGGTAACTACAGTGTCAGAGGTGCAAGAAGGGGATGGGGAACAGCTTGTTACTGATTACCCCCAAACACTCTATACATAGCAATCCCTGCCAATGGCAACTACAGTGTCAGAGGTACAAGAAGGGGGTGGGGAGCAGCTTGTTACTGATTACCCCCAAGCACTCTATACATAGCAATCCCTGCCAATGGCAACTACAGTGTCAGAGGAGCAAGAAGAGGATGGGGAACAGCTTGTTACTGATTACCCCCAAGCACTCTATACATAGCAATCCCTGCCAATGGCAACTGCAGTGTCAGAGGTGCAAGAAGGGGATGGGGAACAGCTTGTTACTGATTACCCCCAAGCACTCTATACATAGCAATCCCTGCCAATGGCAACTACAGTGTCAGAGGTGCAAGAAGGGGATGGGAGCAGTTTGTTAATGATTACCACTATTCAAGGTATCTATAGAAGTGACTATTACCAGCACAGGACCAATGGAGAACTAATACTGCAGTTGAGGTAGGGCCCTTCAGGGCTCCTCTGGCCCAAGGGCCCCGATGCGGTCGCAACCTCTGCAACCCCTATTGCTTGCCCCTTCTTGTGAATGATCTGGCACTGCTGGGACCCTCCAAATCTCTTGGACAAGAGTTTGAAAAATCAGGGCCACAAACTTCCAGAGCATAGCGGGGGGGGGGGGGGGGGGGGGGGCTGAGGGGAGGTACTTAGAAAGCACTGTTATACATTAGGGGTACATTCTGTCATGCTGTGGGGGAACTCTGCTCTCACCTTCCCCTGTTGTGTCTTTTCAGCTAAGCAGTACATCGAGAGCGACCCCTCCGGCAGAGATAAAGGCATCCCCATCACCACAGTGAAGCAGGGACACGAGCCGCCCACATTCACTGGCTGGTTCCTGGCCTGGGATTCCAGCAGGTGGCAGCAGTGAGAAGACATTCTGGATTTCCGCCAGCATGAAACGTTTATCTTTATTGTTTTTTTTTTTTTTTTTATTGCTTGACTTTTTTATGAATATTTTCTTGCAAGACTCGAGTGTAATGGGCCAAATCCTTAGTTTAAATGATGCCCCGCCCTTCTCAGCACTGTGACGCTGTGATACCGGTGGCAACAGCAACAAGTACTTTCTGGGTGGGGCTTAATGTACTGTAATAAACCTTTTGCTGAGTTACTGCTCTCCTGAGGGTGCTGTGAGTTGAACTGTATAATACCAAGAGTTACCATGAGGTTTAGGGCCATATTCAGACATGTTTTAATTAAATTTAATGGATTAGAAAATTATTGAGTAGATCAACAAGGCTTGATTCACTGAAGTTTAACCACTTCCGTACTAGCAGTCTCTGCCCCCAGTGAACCAGAGACGAAGCACCCTCATGTATTTTACCATATATATCAGTAGGAACATTAGAGAAAACACCTACCCTGCTCTCTGTTTCATTCTTCACTGCTCAGCCTGCTTGTTATCACCCCTAATAAAATCCCCTTCTGAGCATTCAGTCTGGCTTTGCTCAGGAATCATTATAGCTGAGTCTGTCTTCTGTGCTGTCTTTTCAAGCCCAAGCCTGCCCCCTTGTGGGTCTGCTCAGGAATTATTATAGCTGAGTCATTATAGCAAAGCCAGACTGAATGCTCAGTCAGGGATTTTATCAGGGCTGATAACATGCAGGCTGAGCAGTGAAGGATGAAGCAGAGAGCAGGGCAGGTGTTTTCTCTGATGTCCCCACTGTTATATATGGTAAAATACATGAGGGTGCTTAGTCTCTGGTTCACTTTATTAAGAACCAGAGACTGCTGGCACGGTAAAACGCCACCTCCCGACGAATCGCCGCACATACCCGCCGCTCTCGACCAGTCACAGAGCTGCCCCATCGCCGCAGGCTCCTCTCTCTGCCGTCTCTATGATGGCAGAATGCTGACAGCTGGTCAGGAGCTGCTTTCATTGGCTCCCGCCGCTGTCTGTTAATGAGAGCCAATGGGATTGGCTCTCCGTGATCATGCGGTCAGGAGATAATGAAAGTGACTCCTGACCTGCTTACAGAGCACTGCCGTCATATAGACAGCAGAGCGAGCGAATTGCGGCGGGTGCAGAGCGGCAAAATGGGCGGTATCGGCGGTGACGATCCTTTCCTTATAACCTTCATCATTTCCAATATACCATATAGGCTTGTCGTTTGATGAGGGTTGTTTGTTCGGTGTGTTGGACGATGCATCCGTTGTTGAGCAGCGATCGCTCGCGTATAACGATTTTATTACACGTATGTTTGTAGCTGCTCTGACCGGTCAGCTGTCACTAGACTGTAGGGATGGCTGGAGTTGCCAAATTTCAAATGTGCCGAAATTTCAAAACTTTGTACGGAATTTGGAACAAATTCCGAGTTTCACGTATTTTGAGTTTGCATTGTGAAAATGAGAAATTGTAATTTATTGCAAATAAACCATAGAGTTAAAGCTAATGTAAATCAAAATAAACAAACAAACAGCTACTTTAGGGCCTTCCCATTTTTTTAATTTCGGTTTACATTCACTTTGTTGGCCCCTTTCCACTACAGCGAATCTGCATGCGTTTCCTGCATGCAGATTCACATAGACAACACAAGTGGATGGGCCTGTTTCCACTTGTGCGGGATTCTGTGCGGTTTGTCGTGCAAAAAAATCTGCACGGCAGACCACGCAGAATTCGCATGCTGCACACCCGCATGCAATTCGTCGGTAATGTAACTATATAGGAAAACCGCAAGCGTTTTAGTCTTGCGGTTTTCCCGGCGTTTCCGCATGCGTTTCCGCTTAAAAACCCATGTCAATGCTTGCCGGCATTGACATGGTTAAAATCGCGTTGTGCAAACCGCAAGCGATTCCGCATGAAAATCCGCATAGAAACGGCAACGAAACCGCAAAGTTGCCGCGATTTTCCCATCGAAATCGCGCCACACTAGTGGAAACGGGCCCTAAATATAGTTAGTGCCAGTTTGTAAAAATGTGTTCACAATACGTTACATTTTAGCTTTGGATTTTAGTTTTTTGCATACAATCTTCGCATTCAGGTCGCTCGGAGCACGCTCAGTCAGCAGACATATTTCACTATTTGGGTGAAAAAAAAACACATGAACTGTTCCTGAGTCTGACTTTCATCTCGAAATTCCAGGTGGAAAGACTCTGACGCTAACCCCTTCTAGACTGGTGCCCACTACTTATACTGTCACTGGTATCACATGACTAGGGATGGTGCGAGTGGGCCAATAGGAGCAGCTGTGTAATGGAAGAAGGGGCGGGCATATTTATGACTCCTCCCATTAAGTCAGACGCAGATTTATCATCAATCATTTCAACATTTTTGTTTTTCACTAATACATTTCCATTGATACAAATCAAAATGGGAAGGGGGGTGTGGGGTGAATATATATTTAGTATGGATGATCCATGAGATTCTAATAATTCTGATTTAAAGGAAATTTTTAAAGAAACATGTATACAGCTTGAAAATAGAGCTAGCAAACACAACAATTGCTGGTCCATTTCCAAGCTTCATGCATTCTCAAAAGAAAAGTAACATAACATTTGCACCAACTCTGAATATTAGCGTCTCATTAAGGGGCTGTGCCCGGGGTTCTATATATGTGTTGCCATGTATGTTGAAGTGCCACTGCCACACGTACGCCCGACTGACAATTGCACTAATATACAGACTCCAGGGAAACTCTTGTTACTTTTGTTGTCCGATTTTTATGTTTGATATCTTCTTATCGGGTTTTGGATGGGAAATGCCAAAATTAATTTTGCTAATGTTTGCTTTGTAAACTGAAAATAAAACATTTCAAAGAAAGCAACGTCAAATGACCCTGTGTTTTATTTCTGTGTATATTCTGTGTTTGCGGCATGTCCAGCAATTCAAAAGACAAAATTACTTTTATTATGAGTGCATTATGTCACTGACTGTCCTCAGAAAAGCTCACAATCTAATCCCACTTTAGTCATAGTCTAATGTCCTACCATATTATTATTATGTATTTATATAGCACTGACATCTCCTGCAGCACATTACAGAGTACCTAGTCATGTCACTGACTGTCCTCAGAGGAGCTCACACTCTAATCCTACCATAGTCATAGTCTAATGCCCTACCATATTATTATTATTATTATGTATTTATATAGCACTGACATCTTCTGTAGCACTTTACAGAGTACATAGTCGTGTCACTGACTGTCCTCAGAGGAGCTCACAATCTAATCCAACCATAGTCATAGTGTAATGTCCTATCATATTATCAGTATGTATTTATATAGCACTGACATCTTCTGCAGCACATTACAGAGTACATAGTCATGTCACTGACTGTCCTCAGAGGAGCTCACACTCTAATCCTACCATAGTCCTAGTCTAATGCCCTACCATATTATTGTTATGTATTTGTATAGCACTGACGTCTTCTGCTGCACTTTACAGAGTACATAGTCATGTCACTGACTGTCCTCAGAGGAGCTCACAATCTAATCCTACCATATTCATAGTCTAATGTCCTACCATATTATTATTATGTATTTATATAGCACTGACATCTCCTGCAGCACATTACAGAGTACATAGTCATGTCACTGACTGTCCTCAGAGGAGCTCACAATCTAATCCTACCATAGTCATATAGTCTAATGTCCTACCATATTATCATTATGTATTTATATAGCACTGACATCTCCTGCAGCACATTACAGAGTACATCGTCATGTCACTGACTGTCCTCAGAGGAGCTCACAATCTAATCCTACCATATTCATAGTCTAATGTCCTACCATATTATTATTCTGTATTTATATAGCACTGACATCTCCTGCAGCACATTACAGAGTAAGCAGACAACTTACTGACTGTCCCCAGAGGAGCTCACAATCTAATCCTACCATAGTCATATAGTCTAATGTCCTACCATATTATCATTATGTATTTATATAGCACTGACATCTTCTGCAGCACATTACAGAGTACATAGACAAGTTACTGACTGTCCCCAGAGGAGCTCACAATCTAATCCCTGCCATAGTCACAGTCTAATGTCCTACCATATATTTGTTATGTCATTCCACTGACTGTCCTTTGGATCTGCTCCAGTCTTAGAATCCAGCTACTGCAGCAAATCCTATTGTGGTTAGTTAGGGCATCTATTCTGCACACTTAACAATGCATATGCAAGCACAAAGTATATAATCTAAACCAGAACTGGAAGGAGAACACAAAGTGATAGTCAGTAATGTGAGTGAAGTTGTCACACAGGGATGCAGAGATATCACAGCTGGTATACAGAGTACACAGTATACAGTATAGACAGGAACAGGAAGGACAGCACAGAGCAATGATCAGACCTGATCTACAAGTCATGTGAGTAAAGCTGTCACACAGGGATGCAGAGATATCAGAGTGGTGTACAGTGTATACAGTATAAACAGGAAGGACAGCACAGAGCAATGATCAGACCTGATCTACAA
This sequence comes from Hyperolius riggenbachi, assembly GCF_040937935.1. Taxonomy (NCBI): domain Eukaryota; kingdom Metazoa; phylum Chordata; class Amphibia; order Anura; family Hyperoliidae; genus Hyperolius; species Hyperolius riggenbachi. The sequence goes on from NC_090650.1 coordinate 11,995,950, forward strand.
GTCATGTGGGTAAAGCTGTCACACAGGGATGCAGAGATATCACAGCTGGTGTACAGTGTACACAGCATAATTATTATTCTTTAGTATTTATATAGCGCCGACATCTTCCGCAGCGCTGTACAGAGTATATTGTCTTGTCACTTAACTGTCCCTCTGAGGGGCTTACAGTCTAATCCCTACCATAGTTCTATGTCTATGTATGTATTGTGTAGTGCATGTATTGTAGTCTAGGGCCATTGTTTTTTTTTTAGGGGGACGCCAATTAATATATCTGTATGTTTTTGGGGTGTGGGAGGAAACTGGAGTACCTGGAGGAAACGCACACAGACACGGGGAGAACATACAAACTCCTTGCCGATGTTGACCTGGCTGGGATGCGAACCGGGGACCCAGCTTTGCAAGGCGAGAGCGCGAACCACTACCCCACCGTGCTGCCCAGTATAGAACAGAAAGCACAGAAAGCACAGAGCAAGGATCAGGAACTTGAAGCGGATTAACTGTACACCTATTCAAACCACTTGAGGTTCCTGGATGTGAATCTCACATCCAAACGAGCTACTCTAAAGGTTGGGGTGGCAGCAGCAGGGAAAGGACCTAAGATGGCGGGGCAGCAGCAGAGGAGGACAGGAATGGGCAGGACAGCAGCAGAGGACACGAATGGGCAGGGCAGCAGCAGAGGAGGACACAAATGGGCGGAGACAGCAGCAGAGGAGGACACAAATGGGCGGAGACAGCAGCAGAGGAGGATATGAATGGGCGGGGCAGCAGTGGAAGGAGGACAGGAATGGGCAGGGCAGCAGCAGAGGAGGACACAAATGGGCAGGGCAGCAGCAGAGGAGGACACAAATGGGCGGAGAGTGCAGCAGAGGAGGATACAAATGGGCGGGGCAGCAGCAGAAGGAGGACAGGAATGGGCAGGGCAGCAGCAGAGGAGGACAGGAATGGACGGGGCAGCAGCAGAGGAGGACACGAATGAGCAGGGCAGCAGCGGAAGGAGGACACAAATGGGCAGGGCAGCAGCAGAAGGAGGACAGGAATGGGCAGGGCAGTAGCAGAGGAGGACAGGAATGGGCAGGGCAGCAGCAGAGGAGGACACGAATGGGCAGAGCAGCAGCAGAGGAGGACACGAATAGGCAGGGCAGCAGCGGAAGGAGGACACGAATGGGCAGGGCAGCAGCAGAGGAGGACAAGAATGGGCGGAGACAGCAGCAGAGGAGGACAAGAATGGGCGGGGCAGCAGCAGGGGAGGACACAAATGAGCAGGGCAGCAGCAGAGGAAGACACGAATGGGCAGGGCAGCAGCGGAAGGAGGACACGAATGGGCGGGGCAGCAGTAGAGGAAGACACGAATGGGCAGGGCAGCAGCAGAGGGGGACACAAATGGGCAGGGCAGCAGCAGAGGAGGACACGAAAGGGCAGGGCAGCAGCGGAAGGAGGACACGAATGGGCGGGGCAACAGCAGAGGAGGACACGAATGGGTGGGGCAGCAGAGGAGGACACAAATGGGCAGGGCATCAGCAGAGGAGGACACGGATGGGCAGAGACAGCAGCAGAGGAGGACAAAAATGGGCGGAGACAGCAGCAGAGGAGGACAAGAATGGGCGGAGACAGCAGCGGTGGAGGACCAGAATGGGCAGGGCAGCAGCGGAAGGAGGACATGAATGGGCGGGGCAACAGCAGAGGAGGACACGAATGGGCGGGGCAGCAGCAGAGGAGGACACGAAAAGGCGGTGCAGCAGCGGAAGGAGGACAGGAATGGGCAGGGCAGCAGCAGAGGAGGACACGAATGGGCAGGGCAGCAGCGGAAGGAGGACAGGAATGGGCAGGGCAGCAGCAGAGGAGGACACGAACGGGCACTTGGGCAGGGCAGCAGCGGAAGGAGGACACGACTAGGCAGGGCAGCAGTGGAAGGAGGACAGGAATGGGCGGGGCAGCAGCAGAGGAGGACACGAATGGGCAGGGCAGCAGCGGAAGGAGGGCACAGCAGTGCTGTGTGAGGAGTCTGACAGTGAGTGAGGAGGGGGAGGCAGGAGAGCATTATTGGGGAAAAGCAGCTTGGTGTGCTGTGTGAGGAGACTGACAGTGAGAGGAGGGGGGAGGCAGGAGAGCATCATTGGGGAAAAGCAGCTTGTTGTGCTGTGTGAGGAGTGCGACAGTGAGTTAGGGGGGAGGCCGGACAGCATCATTGGGGAAAAGCAGCTTGCTGTGCTGTGTGAGGAGTCTGACAGTGAGTGAGGAGGGGGGAGGCAGGAGAGCATCATTGGGGAAAAGCAGTTTGTTGTGCTGTGTGAGGAGACTGGCAGTGAGTGAGGAGGGGGGAGCAGGAGAGCATCATTGGGAAAAAGCAGCTTGTTGTGCTGTGTGAGGATTGTGACAGTGAGTGAGGAGGGGGAGGCAGGAGAGCAGCATTGGGGAAAAGCAGCTTGTTGTGCTGTGTGAGGAGTCTGACAGTGAGTGAGGAGGGGGAAGGCAGGGGAGCATCATTGGGGAAAAGCAGCTTGTTGTGCTGTGTGAGGAGCCTGACAGTGAGTGAGGAGGGGGGAGGCAGGAGAGCATCATTGGGGAAAAGCAGCTTGTTGTGCTGTGTGAGGAGTCTGATAGTGAGTGAGGAGGGGGAGGCAGGAGAGCAGCATTGGGGAAAAGCAGCTTGTTGTGCTGTGTGAGGAGTCTGACAGTGAGTGAGGAGGGGGGAGGCAGGAGAGCAGCATTGGGGAAATCAGCTTGTTGTGCTGTGTGAGGAGCCTGATAGTGAGTGAGGAGGGGGAGGCAGGAGAGCAGCATTGGGAAAAAGCAGCTTGTTGTGCTGTGTGAGGAGTCTGACAGTGAGCGAGGAGGTGGGAGACAGGAGAGCATCATTGGGGAAAAGCAGCTTGTTGTGCTGTGTGAGGAGTCTGACAGTAAGTGAGGAGGGGGGAGGCAGGAGAGCCGCAGTGTTTCATTTGACTTGCAAAGCAGAAGGGAGGAGGTGGCACTGCTGTCCTGACTGAGGAGGAATGGGAGTGGCTGAGGGTGAGCAGTGTGTTTGTCACAGACTCACAGCCAGCCAGTGTGCTATTGTGTTGAGCTGCAGCATGTCATGTGAGAACACTAAATGAAGCAGAGTAAATTGTCGGGTGCTGTGTGATCATTCCAAATCAGAGGGGGTGGGGAGGGGAGGTGGTGCATCCTCACAAGTTTGCCTCGGGCAGCAAAAAGTCTAGAACAGGCCCTGGATGTGAACGCATCCGATCCGATTGCATTACATAGGATCTGTCTGCATCCATTCAGCTAAACTGAACAGGTTTTTTTTAGTTCAGTGTTGAGCCAAGCCTACAGAGATTTTTGCTGCCTGTTCTTATCCTGCTGTTACATTTGCAGCCAGCAGGTGGCGCTCACAGCAGGCTAGAAAACTCCAAGAGATGAACGTTCCTTTTTTTTGTTCCTCATTTTACCAAAAATGCTCCATTTCTCCTGCAAATCGTTCACGAAAAGAAATTGAGCGTTTTTTTTAAAGTGGACATGGATAGAAAACTTTAAGGGCCCTTTTCCACTGGCTGCGATGCGATTTAAAAAGCGCATCGCAGCCGTTTTTCTAATCGCTAAAGCACAGCGATAACATGTAAATCGCGGTGCTCTTTTTCCACGCTTCGATCGTGATTCGTTTTTTGCCGAAATGCAATCGCCGTCCAGCGTGATTCTCGTCGCAATCGCGTTACACTCCTGGCAGCGGTACAGCAGAACGCCGACAGTGGAAAAAGGAGCCTGCGTGATCGCAAGCGCAGGTGATTCGCGCTTGCGATCGCGCTTGCTAGTGGAAAAGGGCCCTAATACTGATGAGAATACATGCGGGATATGTGGGATCTGGCCACATGGATGCAGAAAAACGTGCTCAGCGATTGCAAAACAAAATTGCAATTGCTGAACACGTTCCATACGGATTTTCTGGTGATTTTAAAATGCTTTAAAACTTAATACAATCATTTTGTGCAGTGTTTGCAATTTAACTTTTGTCTTAGGGGGGAAATGGGGGGGGGGGGGGGGTCGCTGGGTTAGTAATGCTTCTGAAAATTTGTTTTTGTACAGCAATTGACAATTGGTTTTGCAGCATTCCTATACTTCGTATTCTAGCGCAATCTCTCCAAAAATGCCTACCATTTTCAGAATTGGCGTTGATTCCTATGTACAGCCTTGCAGTGCTGGACCCGATTCAAATCCCAGCTAGGGCACTCAGTATCTGTATGTTTTTCCAGTTTCTGTGTGGGTTTCCTCCAGGCACATCGGTTTCCTCCCACAACCCATAAACATGCAGATAAGTTAATTTGCTTCCCCCTAAAATCATCCCTAGGTTATAATGATCATATGGCTATGATAAGGATTAGACTGTGAGCTCCTCTGAGGACAGTCAGTGACATGACTATGTACTCTGTAATGTGCTGCAGGAGATGGCAGTGCTATATAAATACATAATAATAATAATATGGGAGGACATTAGACTATGACTATGGCAGGATTAGATTGTTGTGAGCTCCACTGAGGACAGTCAGTGACATGGACGTGTACTCTGTAATGTACTGCAGAAGATGTCAGTGCTATATAAATACATAATAATAATATGGTAGGACATTAGACTATGGCAGGATTACATTGTGGGCTCCTCTGAGAACAGTCAGTGACATGACTATGTACTCTATAAATTGCTGCAGAAGATGTCAGTGCTATATAAATACATCATTATAATAATAATAATAATAATAATAATATGGTAGGACATTACACTATGACTATGGTAGAGATTAGATTGTGAGCTCCTCTGAGGACAGTCAGTGACATGACTATGTACTCTGTAATGTGCTGCAGAAGATGTCAGTGCTATATAAATGCATAATAATATGGTAGGATTAGATTGTGAGCTCCTTGGAGGACAGTCAGTGACATGACTATGTACTCAGTAAAGTGCTGCAGAAGATGTCAGTGCCATATAAAGTGAACCAGAGACGAAGCACCCTTGTGTATTTTACCATAGAAATCAGTGGGAACATTAGAGAAAACATTTACCATGCTCTCTGTTCCATCCTCACTGCTAAAAGTGTCTGTTATCTAGCTGAGATAAGAATCCCGGACTGAGCATTGATTCTGGCTTTGCTATAATGACTCAGCTATAATGATTCCTGAGCAAAGCCAGCAGGGGGCAGGCTTGGACTTGAAGACAGCAAAGAACACAGTCTCAGCTATAATTATTCTGTAGCAAAGCCAGACCGACTGCTTAGTCGGGATTCTTATCTTAGAGGTGATAACAGGCAAATTAAACAGAGAACAATGTAACAAAGAGCAGATTAGGTGTTTACTGTCATGTTCCCACTGATTTATAAGGTAAAATACATGAGGTTGCTTCATCTCTGGTTCTCTTAAATACATAATAATAATAATAATATGGTAGGACATTAGACTATGACTATGGTAGGATTAGAGTGTGAGCTCCTCTGAGGACAGTCAGTGACATGACTATGTACTCTGTAAAGTGCTGCAGAAGATGTCAGTGCTATATAAATACATAATAATAATATGGTAGGATATTACACTATGACTATGGTAGGATTAGAGTGTGAGCTCCTCTGAGGACAGTCAGTGACATGACTATGTACTCTGTAATGTGCTGCAGAAGATGTCAGTGCTATATAAATACATAATAATAATATGGTAGGACATTAGACTGTGACTATGGTAGGAATAGATTGTGAGCCCCTCTGAGGACAGTCAGTGACATGACTATGTACTCTGTAATGTGCTGCAGGAGATGTCAGTGCTATATAAATACATAATAATAATAATAATAATAATGTGGGAGGGGGGGAGCAAGAAAGACACAAGGCATAAGTATCACTATCCACCATGTTTGCAAGTAAAGTAACCCTGCAAGCTCTAATATAAAATTTTAATCTGGAACAGAGCCGTATTATACACAAGGCAATTTAGGCAGGTGCCTGGTGCCTGAAGAGAGACCAGGGGCCTGGTTAATGCTCACGCTACCCCACACCAAATATTATCCCCCCCCCCTTCCCCCCCAAAAAAATTAAAGAAGCAAGGTGGCCATCAGGTATGGGCTTTCGTGACCAGTGCCCCATTTCACTTGACCCTGCAGGCTAAACATTCTTTTTTTTAAAAGATATACGGTATATTGCAAATCTGTCCTAAAACCCTTCATGGTATGTTTCCTGGAATCATTTTTTGTTACATCTTGAGAATACTTCCCCTTCTGTAGGCTGCGGTTTTGCGGTTTACGCTTCCTTCCACCCTCGAATTGCCGGGCAACGCGGCGGCGTATCTACAAACAAAACAAAACGCTACATCCGTAATCTGATTTCCAAGACATCTGATCACAAGACAAAAAAATATTACTTTATCCTGACAGCGCTAATTTAAAGGTCACCCTTATGTCGACTGTTTATTTTCTTATTAGGCCTGAAAATAGCAGCGGAGGAAGCTGATTAGCTTCCGCGCATAATGCAATCAGAGGACGCTGGCGAACGGCGGTTATTTTCCCCAGCGAGTGAACGTTTTTCATGCAGGGTTCTGTTTTTTTCCCTGGCGGTGACGTCACGACTGGTTTCGCTGGAGAAGTGAGCGCTTCGGGGGCTTCTGCTTTTTGTTGATGGTTACAGACAATTGTATGGAGATGATAATTACTGTCACTTTGCTATCTGCAGGACAATGTCACCAGGCTTCCTCAATCACACATTCTCCTTCCTCATTTACTGCTTTTGTTTCCACAACACATTCCCAAAAAGGAAATACACTTATTTTAATTTTTCTGTACAACTGTAAACTTTGTTTTCTCGCTACAGCGACAACTATACGCTTTCTGTATACAGGAGTAAAGCCTTTGGGCTGGTGCACACCTAGGGCCTGATTCACAAAGCGGTGCTAACAGTTAGCACGCTGGTGAAAAGCCCTTTATCATGCCTAAACTCAGTTTAGGCATGATAAGTTTAGGTGTGATAAGTTTAGGCATGATAAGTTTAAGCACCAACTGGGTTAGCACCGCAGTGCACAGCTGATCAAAAGTTTTATGCTAGCAAAGTCTGGTGCACTTCGTATAAAGTTTAATGGCGCTGCTTTGCGTGCGGGACTTTGCAAGCGATCTAAACTTATCTAAACTTAGCATGCCTAAACTTATCACACCTAAACTTAGCATGCCTAAACTTATCACACCTAAACTTATCATGCCTAAACTTATCACACCTAAACTGGCTTTTCACCAGAGTGGTGCAATGGTTATCATGCCTAAAGTCTCTAACTGGGTTAGCACCGCTAAGCAGTTTTTAAAACGCTTGGGGTAGAAAACCGCTTGGCTAATGTTAGTGAATGGGATGGTGCACACCAGAGCGGCATGTTTTTTCCCGACACACAAACTCGGGTCCTGCAGCATTTTTGCTGATTTCTAAAGCGTTTCTGCCTCAATGTTTAGTATAGGAAAGTGGGAAACCGCTCTGGAAAACGCTAGATCAGAGCGGTTTTCCAGGCGTTGTTGTTACAGAAGCTGTTCAGTAACAGCTCTACTGTAACAAAATATAAATCTGCTACACAAAAACACTCCAAAATACGCTAGACATGTTTAGAAAATCTCTCTAAACTTGCCTAGAATCGCTCAGGAAAACCGATTAGAAAACCTCTAGCGTTTGCGGATCCGCTAGCGGTTTTTGGCGTGCACTGGGCCCTTAGACACACAGTAATCAGTGAATAGATCCATATTCAGATCGAGAAATAAAAGTTTGCCTTCGTAACACAGAAGGTATTTGTGATTATTCAGGTTGGAGTGAGCATATGATGTCCCCCACAATGCATCACTGCTGAATATGCAAATCCTCCCTTTGTTGTCCCTGTAAGCTAGCCACACCTCCAGAACCGCTGGAATGCAATGATGTTTCAGCTTGTTAATTAGTCCCCCCATTTGGGAGGGGGGATAATTATACTAGGAGACATGGGGGGGGGGGGCTACCTATACTAGGGTACTATCTCTGGGTACTTATACTGGGGGCCCCTACAAGCAACTTATACTGGCAGGGGGCAATTTCAGTTTTTGCTGAAATTTAAATTTCAGATTGAACATGTCAATCGCCTGGCGACAGCTCCGACAGACGACGGTTAGGGGCGCGCGCGTCATACACACGGGCGACCTGTCGCCGCAACACGCGCGTGCCACGCGGTTGCGGCGACAGCCGTACCCCATGTGTATGAGCCATTAAAGGAAAACTTAAGTCAAATAAAAAAAATGACATTTACTCACCTGGGGCATCCCTCAGCCCCCCGAAGCTGGATGGTGCCCTCGCAGCCCCGCTCCGATCGTCCTGTCCCCGCCGGCGGCTATTTCCGGTTCGGCGACAGCCGCCGACAGGCTGGGAACGCGGCTGATTTTCCGCGTTCCCAGCCGCTGCTATCACCCTCTATGCTGCTATAGCGTATATATAGACGCTATAGCAGCATAGAGGGTGATAGCAGCGGCTGGGAACGCGGAAAATCAGCCGCGTTCCCAGCCTGTCGGCGGCTGTCGCCGAACCGGAAGTAGCCGCCGGCGGGGACAGGGCGATCGGAGCGGGGCTGCGAGGGCACCATCCAGCTTCGGGGTGCTGAGGGATGCCCCAGGTGAGTAAATGTCATTTTTTTTATTTGACTTAAGTTTTCCTTTAAGGATACTTTTGCATATCTTTTAATTAAAAAAAAAAAAAAAAAACACCAACATTGGCCTTTTGACTTCTTGAAACAATAGAGTGACCTTCACCTGCTGGGTCATGTTAGGTCACAGAATGGATAGAACTGATGGGATGTTGATAGTTTTGAAGAACAAAACCCATCATTTAGAATTATCCGTGACAAAAGCATCAGATTATGGTTGAGGAGACCAAATAATGAGGCCACATACTAAAGAAATCCAGATAGTTCCTGGAGGTTGCAGAGGAAATAAAGGTGGAAGAAGAAAAGCCATAAAACAATTGAAGAAGATTTATATGGCTTCTGCTCATCCAGTAGTGGTGGAGCTTTTGTGGTGGACAACAGAGAGACAAACAGAGAACTGGATCAGCCCCAGCAGAACAGAAGGACGCGCGCGATACAAAGGCCACCGGCCAAACAAACATCAAAGGTCATCCTTATCTAAAGGCACCAAAAATGTTACTACCCATGCTAACCAGCTTCTGCTGCTTTTGCATTGTCTTTTATAGCTGTCCATAGATACAGGTAATTATTGGTTGATTGACTATCGCTCTTCTTATTTTCCCAGATATCATTTTGATAACACAGAACTAACGAGAACAATGATTGACACACAAGGCCATTGTTTCGCCTTTTCTGATAAAGTTGTTATATTAGCATCTGAGCTGAAGCTCGGGTACAAAATGAGATACTTACCTTAGGCTGCTTTCACAGTGAGACGTTACAGGCGCACGTTAGAGCAGCCTGTAACGCAGCCCACCGCACAGTAATGAAAAATCAATGTGCTGTTCACAGTGCCCACGTTGCGTTACAGTGTAACGCTGCACGTTCGTTTGAAGTGCAGTATACTGTGCGTTCTAGCGGCTTAAGCCGCGTTAGACTGTTTGCACATGCTCAGTATGGGTGTTTTTTTTTATTTTGTGGGCGGAGAGGAGGCGGGGAGAGGCCGCTATGTAGCCAGGCACATGGCTACTTTATATTCACTGCACTTGCAGTGTTTACTTCCAGGAGCGGCCGCTGATTGGCTAGCGGGACCACGTGATGCGGAGAGCTCCGCTCACGTGGTCTCCGCAGCGCATCTGACAGAGCCGACACACCAAGAGCTGTTTTTAACGTGGCTCTTGGTAGCGTCCTCCTCCAACACCACCAGGCGTTGCGTTAGGGGCACGTTATGCGACCTTAACGTGTCATCTAACGCAACGTCTTAGTGGGAAAGAAGCCTAAAGCCGCATCTACACGTGTAGATGCGGCGGCGATGTTCCTTATCAATCGATTGATAAGATCCGACAGGACGGATCTCCCCACCGCCGATTCCCTGCTTGCTCCCCGCGAGGGGACAATGGCAGGGAATCGAGCGGAAGATAAGCAGCGCCGGCGGGGACGAGCGGGGAATCGAATCCGGCGCACGCACGGTGAATCGAGCCGCCGGATCGCCGCATCATCTACACGTGTAGATGAGGCTTTAAGGTAGCCATACACTTATAGATTTGCAGCAGATTTGACCATCAGATAGATTTCTGTCAGATGCCTGTCAAGTTGAATCTGACTTGAATCTATCTGATCTGCGCCACACATTAGGAACAGATTTCCAATAGATTTCAGAATCAAATCTATTGGAAATCTATTGAAAATTGATCTAAATGCATTATTGCACCATTAGATCCAATGCAACTCCATGGGCCATCGATCGCAGCCAGCAGCAGATTGACCTAGATTTTCCATCCTGTCAGATAGAACAAATCGATTGAAATCGATCAAAATCAGCTGCAAATCGATTTCACGAAAATCTTCAGAAATATTTGTGTTTTCGACCAACATTGAAAATATAACTATGCGGACGCTTATGCCCTTATGCGGAAATATGTCCGCAATAATCCGCAAGAAACGCTGCTATATGCGGGCGCTTATGCCCTTATGCGGAAATATGTCCGCAATAATCCGCAAGAAACGCTGCTATATGCGGACGCTTATGCCCTTATGCGGAAATATGTCCGCAATAATCCGCAAGAAACGCTGCTATATGCGGGCGCTTATGCTCTTATGCGGAAAAATGTCTGCAATAATCCGCTAATACATGCGTGGCGAAGCTTCGCATAGCGGTACTACGACTATGCGGAAATACGTACGCGATGAACTATGAATTTAACGCGAAAATAACAGGCATTAAGCAAAAATTAATGCGAAAATATTCGATCGAAAATTCGCCTGTCGAAACGAAATTAGGTGAAAATTCAGCTAAAATTTGGCGAAAAGAATTTTTGCATTTTCGCTCATCACTGCTTCAAAGCTATGCCATGGATTTCCCATAACTTGGATACATGATAACTTTCCAGAATACAGAGGCTGAAATCTCCCCCGGGGTTATGGCAGGCCAGGAACCCCCCAGCCATAGACACCCTGATCCATAGATATCCAGAAGGAACCTATGGCATCTGTCTATACTCACCTCTCAGCAAATGTCCCGGTATCAGTACAGCCAACACAGAACACCAGAGAAGTAAACACAACACTGATGGCTGTGATTGAATGGCAATCCTCATAGCTGCAGGGCACAGATTATCCAGCCCCCATGTTGCCAGTGATTTAGGCCAGATAACTGTGACAAGCACTTCAATTATCACATGGCGGCGCATGTCAAAGGAAAAAAAGGATTTCAAAGTCTCCGAGCATTTAAATATTTAATGAGGGCTAAACTCGTAAAGCTTGGTGATAATTAGCATTTTCCCAGCACACAATACAGATGTGCTTCCAGCCTAAAGACCAGACTGGTAACCTCCTATGGCGACCTCTGGTCTGCCTCTCAATACTCCTCTCCACTGTGTGTCTTTCCTAATAAACCAGAGTCATTCCCCTTCTGAGAATCTGTAACATCAAAAAAAACCCTGGGGGGTAATTACCTCGGGAGGGGGAAGGCTCTGGGTCCTGATGCTGGGCATACACAGCTCGATTTTGCTGCTCGATTCCGCGCACAATCGTTTTCCGCGCTTGATTCTGCAGGCGATTCTCTTATCTTCCGCTCGGTTTTTTTATCGTTTGCCATTGTCACCCCTAAATATTGTCTGTAACCTAAATTAATGTTCAGCGCTGCGTAATATGTTGGCGCTTTATAAATACAATGAATAAATAATAAATAAATAATTGTCCTCCACGCAGAAGCGAGCCCGGAAACGATCGGGGCGGGAGATCGGACATTACCTATCGAGCCATCTAAATGGCTCAGAATCGAGCCGTGTATTCCCAGCATAAGGAGGCGTCCTCCGGTGTCCCAGCAATCCAGCGCTGCATCCCCCTGAACAGCAGTGAGGTAAATATTTACCTACCGCGATCCTGCGCATGCGCAGTAGCCGCTCTTTTTTTTCGAGTAAGGCGGAAATATCCGAACCCGATCGTATCCGCTCTACTGCGCAGGCGCTAGTCCTTTGCACCTGCGCAGTAGTGCAGATACGATCAGGCTCTTACCCGAATGAAGAGCAGCTAGTGCGCATGCGCAGGATTACGGTGGGAAAATATTGCCCGTTCCTGCGCACCACTTGTCAGGATTTGTCGAGGGACTTTCGAGGGAACCAGCGCTGGATTCCTCAGAGATTCAGAGGACGGGGAAGCTTCATTGGGACTCTGAGGCTTCCTCCTTCCGAGGTAAGTACCCCCCAGAGGTTTTTTTTTTCTTACAGAGTCTCTTAAAAGCAGAAGGTATTTGCGATAATTCTGCTTGAGTCCCCTTTCACACTGGCACGGTGTGTTGCCCTGTTTTGCCGCAGGGTAACGCTATGTCAATGAAAGTCTATGGGGCAGCGCAATCCGCCGGAAGTGCTCGATTTACTGCAAGAGGAACAACGCGACAACATGTGTGACAATGTGCGGCAAACCAGAAGTCATGTATGTCTATGGCGATTGGCGACGTTGCTTTTTTAATTTATTTTGCATTGCAGCGCAGGAGTGTATTTTTTTACAATACACTGTGCAATTCTAATTCCTGCCACAGGAAGTGAGTGCTAGAGAGCCTCACTTCCTGCTTACCTCACTTCCTGCTTACCTCATTTCCTGCTAGGCTTGCAGCCAGAAGTGAGATTACTGCGTATTGCCGCGGTAATCTCAGAAGGCTATTTTTAACGTGGTGGTGCGCTGAGCGCACTACAACGCTCCCACAACGCTGGTTCCCTGCCTGAAACTGGCCTCAAGTGAGCGACTGTAGTCTCCCACAAAGAGGCGAGAGAGGCTCCAGCCTCAGGGCGCAGTGTAGGATGGGGTGCAGGGCCGGGCCGAAGCAGATGCGAGAGAGGCTCCAGCCTCCGGGCGCAGTGTAGGAGGGGGTGCAGGGCCGAGGCGAGAGAGGCTCCAGCCTCAGGGCCCAGTGTAGGAGGGGGCGGAGCCGGAGGGCGGGGACGAGGCAGAGGCGAGAGAGGCTTCAGCCTCAGGGTGCAGTGTAGTTGGGGGAGCACAACTCCCTCAGCTATCATTCTCCTATTGTGTTTGAAGCAGAGAGAAATAAGAAAAGGGGATACATGGCAGTGACTGTAAGCCAGATAACTGGAGATTAAGGTGTTGAGGGCCCTGGGAAGCCTCTTAATCTCTAGCAATCAGTGTGTGACGGCTGGAGTGGGAGGGATGGACGGGCGCACTTTGGTGTCTTTGGGGTGCTGGAGGACCTTGTCCTGGCTCTGCGCATCCCTACTGAATATGCACATTATCTCTCCCTGCCATGCGCTGAGGAGGACCAATAGTCCGAAGCAGGCTGTCTGCATGTGGGGTTGATGTGGCTGTGTAAAATGTAAAGCTATATATAAGCTTGCTATACACCAGCGGTTCTGGATGTAAGCCTGGCTTACAGGGGCAGAAAGAGATAATTCAGTAGTGGTGCATACAAAAACCTTGCAGATGTTGACATGGCTGAGATTCAACCCAGGGACCCAGCGCTGCAAGGCAAGAGCACCAACCACTACACCACCATGCCGCCAAGAAGCCACTGACTGCAAAAAGAATCATAAAGCCCGATGCATACATAACCTCCCTCCCCCCCCGTGTATCGCCCTTAATGCCCCTCATGGGTGTGATAAACCATTCATGAATGCCTCCAACCCACCTCCCTTTGTGCGTCCATGCAGGTATGTGCGGCGGATTATTAGTATTTACCGTTTATTCAGATTTGTCCCGCTTCTCCCGAGCGCCGGTGTGGGTGATGTCACATGTGCGTCACGTGCTATCAGAGCGACCACGTGGTGGCTGCGTGTGATGTCACATGTGTGCCACGTGCTATCAGAGCGACCACGTGGTGGCTGCGTGTGATGTCACATGTGCGCCACGTGCTATCAGAGCTACCACATGCTGGCTGCGTGTGATGTCACATGTGCGCCACGTGCTATCAGAGCTACCACGTGGTGGCTGCGTGTGATGTCACATGTGTGCCACGTGCTATCAGAGCGACCACGTGGTGGCTGCGTGTGATGTCACATGTGCGCCACGTGCTATCAGAGCGACCACGTGGTGGCTGCGTGTGATGTCACATGTGCGCCACGTGCTATCAGAGCGACCACGTGGTGGCTGCGTGTGATGTCACATGTGTGCCACGTGCTATCAGAGCGACCACGTGGTGGCTGCGTGTGATGTCACATGTGCGGCACATGCTATCAGAGCTACCACGTGCTGGCTGCGTGTGATGTCACATGTGCGCCACGTGCTATCAGAGCTACCACGTGCTATCAGAGCTACCACGTGCTGGCTGCGTGTGATGTCACATGTGCGCCACGTGCTATCAGAGCTACCACGTGGTGGCTGCGTGTGATGTCAAATGTGCGCCACGTGCTATCAGAGCTACCACGTGGTGGCTGCGTGTGATGTCAAATGTGCGCCACGTGCTATCAGAGCTACCACGTGCTGGCTACGTGTGATGTCACATGTGCGCCACGTGCTATCAGAGCTACCACGTGCTGGCTGCGTGTGATGTCACATGTGCGCCACGTGCTATCAGAGCTACCACGTGCTGGCTGCGTGTGATGTCACATGTGCGCCACGTGCTATCAGAGCGACCACGTGCTGGCTGCGTGTGATGTCACATGTGCTCCACGTGCTATCAGAGCGACCACGTGGTGGCTGCGTGTGATGTCACATGTGCTCCACGTGCTATCAGAGCGACCACGTGGTGGCTGCGTGTGATGTCACATGTGCGCCACGTGCTATCAGAGCGACCACGTGGTGGCTGCGTGTGATGTCACATGTGCGCCACGTGCTATCAGAGCGACCACGTGGTGGCTGCGTGTGATGTCACATGTGCGCCACGTGCTATCAGAGCGACCACGTGGTGGCTGCGTGTGATGTCACATGTGCGCCACGTGCTATCAGAGCGACCACGTGGTGGCTGCGTGTGATGTCACATGTGCGCCACGTGCTATCAGAGCTACCACGTGGTGGCTGCGCGTGATGTCACATGTGCGCCACGTGCTATCAGAGCTACCACGTGGTGGCTGCGCGTGATGTCACATGTGCGCCACGTGCTATCAGAGCGACCACGTGGTGGCTGCGCGTGATGTCACGTGTGCGCCACGTGCTATCAGAGCGACCACGTGGTGGCTGCGCGTGATGTCACGTGTGCGCCACGTGCTATCAGAGCGATCACGTGGTGGCTGCGCGTGATGTCACGTGTGCGCCACGTGCTATCAGAGCGATCACGTGGTGGCTGCGCGTGATGTCACGTGTGCGCCACGTGCTATCAGAGCGACCACGTGGTGGCTGCGCGTGATGTCACGTGTGCGCCACGTGCTATCAGAGCGACCATGTGGTGGCTGCGCGTGATGTCACGTGTGCGCCACGTGCTATCAGAGCTACCACGTGGTGGCTGCGCGTGATGTCACGTGTGCGCCACGTGCTATCAGAGTTACCACGTGGTGGCTGCGCGTGATGTCACATGTGCGCCACGTGCTATCAGAGCTACCACCTGGTGGCTGCGCGTGATGTTACATGTGCGCCACGTGCTATCAGAGCTACCACGTGGTGGCTGCGTGTCATGGCAGTGCCCAGGGGAGACTGGGAGCAGCTGGAGAGTCGTGGCAACTGGAGCAGGTTAGATTTTAATGCTCGGGGGAGGAAGGCCAGGTGGCGGAGGCAGTGTCACGAGGCCGATTCCCGAGAGACTTGATGCAGAAATTGGTCGGGAATTGGCCAGTGGTGTATAGGCAGCCAACAGATCTCTCTCTGTCTGAAGGCAAATTAAAAAAACAAAACAGATACTTACCTATGGAGCGAGAAGGTTCTGGGTCCTATATAGTCTTCCCGCTCCTCTCCTGGTCCTCTCATTCTAGCACAGTCAACCCCGTTAGTAGTCTCCAACCGATGGGCTGGGGACTGTTCTCTGCTGGAGCCCCAGTGCTCCTGAAGACCGGCTGCTGTGTACTGCACATGCGCGAGCACGTTCTCTCACGCATGCACGGTGCGGTCCATCTTCTAAAGCGCTCAGGCTCCTGAAGACTTCCGAAAGCCTCCCGCAGTGGGATATTTGAATGGGGGAGCCAGCGGGGGGAACACAGGAGCTGTGGGAGGAACGGTAAGGCTCATTAGGACCCAGAGCCTTCCCTTTCCTTGGGTAAGTATCTTTTTTTTTTTTTTTTTTGCCTTCAGTCCCCCTTTAAGAGAATCAGGACCAAGAGAGATAAATCATGAAACAAAAAGAAAAGGAGAGATAAATCATGAGTTAGGAAAGATAAGGAGAGATAATTCATTAGATTAATATTTTGCATCAGGCCTGTTAACCTTTAACCTAACACCTATCATTTGAACTAATTTAACCTGATGCTATCACCTATCCTAACCAAAATACCAACATGACCCTAGCATGACCCTAGACTCGTGCATGGGGCGTGTTCTAGAGCTCTGAGTTCCTTTTAAAAGACAATCTATTAGTTGTAAAAAAAAAAAAAATGAATGCAATCATTTGCATGGGAGAATGCAAACGGCACATGCGATAGAACCGATTATTTTCCAAGCACCCGATTGATGACTTTGTTGTGTGTGGGGATGTTTTAAAATCAAACGTTTAATGTCCTTGCAGCAACGATAATCTGTTTGCAGATGGGATTTCTTTGAATGTTTCTCAGATTACGCTTCATTTCTTATGAATTCAGTCGTGTTTGTTGAACTGAATGCGGTCGCCTCCAAACGTGTTTGACCAGTGCTAGTTATATAAGGATGAGAAATTCATGTTTAAACCCTCCGCATTCAATGAATAAAGCTTTATTCAGGGAGTTTCGCCGAAAGTAGGGGGGTTACTACAGAAACCTTCTTATTATCATGGGTATCATTTCATTGTGGGCTCACCTGGTAAGATTAGCCAAGAGAACAGACCAGACGGTGAAGGCTCCGGCCACAGGACAGCCAGTCTGCAGATGGGCAGATAGGTCACCACTACCTTCTGTAGACATCTACTCATCTATGCACCGCCCCCTTCTGCCTGCTGGACTCCTGCAGCTGTAGACATCTATTCATCTATGCCACGCCTCCTTCTCCCTGCTGGGCTCCTGCAGGTGTTCAGGGTGAAACAAGTGCATTGGATGGAAATCATAGCTCATTATGGGAAGATTTGGGGGAAGGTTGAGACATAAGAGATGCTAATTACCCAGAAAGTCAGCTCAGTTTCCAAGTGAAAGAGCCTGGGCCAGTGACATGTGGGAAATGGCTGGAGGCTTGGTGTGTAGTTGCCTCTAGTACTGGTGGGTTTCTGTAGATGTGCTGCTGCTGAGACGTCCCACATACCACAAGAACCGGTTCTGGAACATGAAAAGTGAGCTATTGCACAAAGTGTACCTGTTCTCCGGAGGTCTCTTCTGCATGTCGAAATCTAAAAATAGCAGTGTTTGGAATTATTTTTTGTAAAATAGCACAGTTATACTCCACCAGCACTGCCATCAGTCATAGGTAGCCCCAATATCTGCCAGCAGCCATAGGTGTCCCTCAATATCTTCCAGCAATCACAGGTGGCCCCCAATATCAGCCAGATGTCTTAGGTGACCCCCAATATCAGCCAGCAGTCATAGGTGGCCCCCACATATCAGCCAGCAGCCATAGGTGCCCCCCAATATCTTCCAGCAATCACAGGTGGCCCCCAATATCAGCCAGATGTCTTAGGTGACCCCCAATATCAGCCACCAGTCACAAGTCACCCTCATTATCAGCCAGCAGTCATAGGTGCCCTCAATATCTACCAGCAGTCATAGGCAAGGCCGGGCCGAGGCAGAGGCAAGAGAGGCTCCAGCCTCAGGGCGCAGTGTAAGAGGGGGCGCACAACTCACTCACCTATAATTCCCCTATTGTGTTTGTAGCAGAGAGAAATAAGGAAAGGGGTTACATGGCAGTGACTGCAAGCCAGATAACTAGAGATTAAGGTGTTGGGGGCCCTGGGGTGCCTCTTAGTGTAATAGCAATCAGTGTGTGACGGCTGGGGTGGGAGAGATGGAGGGGCGCAATTTGGTGTCTCAGCCTTGGGTGCTGGAGGACCTTGTCCCGGCTCTGGTCATAGGTGGCTCCCCAATAAGAGCCAGCAAGCATGGGTGGCCTCCAATATCAGCCAGCAGTCATAGGTGCCCCCCAATATCAGCTAACAGTCATAGATGACCCCCAATATCAGCCAGCAGGGGTTTCGCAGATGGATGGGCACCGGGACAGGCAATGTATAAATACACACACACAGGGGAGAGGGTGGGTGTTTCTGCGCGTTTCTCGCCCGTCCAGATATTGCTCGCTGTTACCGCTGCAAAGCCGTTTGATGATGGCCCGACATCTTGCAGCATGTCCGATCAACACATGCAACCGATTCCGGCCCGAAATTGGTCGAAAGGTCGATCAAAAATGCTCTTGGCGGGCCACCAATTTTCATCCAATTCGATAATAATTAACGAATCAGATGGTCGATCGGCCGCTAAGTCGAGAGATGTATGGCCACTTTAAGAGATTTTTCGCTAGTTTGGGTGTTTAGATCTAATCTATTGCATTTGACACATTGTATGGTGTGTCCCCAGCTTAGATGAAAGAAATTGACAGTAAGGCTGGTTTCACAGTGATACGTTACAGGCGCACGTTAGAGCAGCCTGTAACGCAGCCCACCGCACAGCAATGAAAAATCAATGGGCTGTTCACAGTGCCCACGATGCGTTACATTGTAACGCTGCGCCACCAGACAACGTACTGCATGCAGTACTTTCTAAGCGGCAGAGCTGTGTTAGACTGCTTGCACATGCTCAGTCATGTTGGGGTGGAGGGGAAAGCGGCCAGGCACATGGCTAATTAATATTCACTGCACTCAGTGACGTGCAGTGTTTACTTCCTGGAGCGGCCGCTCTGTGCAGCGATTGGCCGGCGGGACCACGTGATGCCGCATGCGCACAAGAGTAAGCATCACGGCATCACGGACGCCAGAGTGAGCTGCACAACGCGGCTCACTCCGACGTCCAAAGCAGGGAGCACCAGGCGTTGTGTTAGGGGCACGTTATGCGACCATAACGTCCCCTAAACGCAACGTCCTGGTGTGAAATTAGCCTAAAAGGAACTTTGTAGTGAACTTTTTAATAAACGACGCAGTAACTTAGACGGCTGAGATACAGGACCGGTTCCCTTTAAACATTTGTGCCGGTTACATTATCAGGCCAGTTATCAGTGTGATTAGTCATTGCAGACAGGTCTGCTTTTAGCAGCTCGCTGTATCTTTGATATTCTTCTGACCTGCTTATTCTGGGTTTTATCAATAGAGCTGTTAGTATGTTAGTGGTCAGGCCAACCTCAAAGCCCACACTTCAGCAGCTGATAATAAGGAGTGGTGAGGAGAGGAGGGGTACGCGGCCTAGATTCCCAGGCAACTGCCCCGCTAACAAGAAAAAGTGACAACAGGCAATGCTACAGACGGTGGCTGGTAATGTCCAGTTCAAATAGTCGCCAAAATTATTTTTGAGGGCTTTTTGGTCTCTTTTAGTCCCCCATAGTTTTCTAGCGGTTTTGGGTCACGCTGAGCTGCTTGGTTACTCTGTTCTAGCAGTTGGCTGATGGTGTAATGGTTAAGGGCTCTGCCTCTGACACAGGAGACCAGGGTTCGAATCTCGGCTCTGCCTGTTCAGTAAGCCAGCACTAATTCAGTAGGAGACCTTAGGCAAGTCTCCCTTACACTACTACTGCCAATAGAGCGCGCCCTAGTGGCTGCTGCTCTGCTCTGGCGCTTTGAGTCCGCAAGGAGAAAAGCGCAATATAAATGTTATTTGTCTTGTCTTGTCTTGTCTTCTACTGGTCCAAGCCCTATCTCACAGAGCCATATCAATCCCTGCCATGCACTGAGGAGGACCAATAAGTCTGAAACTGGCTGTCTGCATGTAGGGGAAGGCTAGGTTTCCACTTGTGCGTTTTGTGTCAGTTTTTCTGCTCAGAAAATTCGCATAGATTTTAAAACTAATGTTAGTCAATGCAGCTGTTTCCACTCTATGCGAATTTTCGTTAGCGTTCGTACGCGTGAAAAAATCTGAGGTCCTGTATCATTTTTTCGGACATCGCGTACGATTCGCGTACAATGCTTTGTATAGGCAATGCGAATTTTCGCGTTACTTGCCCAAAAATTCGCATTGGATCCATGGTTACAGGAAGTTGTCAGCAGTCATGACTAAGCTGTTACTAGGCAGATTATGCATATGTAACTAATGCGAATTTTCGCGTACGAAAATTCGCATAAAAACGCATACAAATTTACATGCAAATTTTCACCAATCAGAAAAATCTTATACGATTTTTTGCAGGCGAAAACGTAACGCTACAGTGGAAACGGGCCCTTAATGTGGCTCTGTAAAATGTATAGCTATAGTCGTGCTAGACACCAGCGGCTCTGTAACATGTATTAGCTATAGGCTGGTTATATACCAGCAGTTCTGGATGAAAGCCTGGCTTCAGAGCAGAGCTCCCAACTGTCCCTTTTTCGGAGGGACAGTCCCTTTTTGGGATCCCTGTCCCTCTTTCCTCCTCATTTGTCCCTCTTTCAGGACTTTGTCCCTCTTTCTATGTAAATATATATATTTCTATACTAAAAATGTGTTTGATTGACTCTACACTTTATTCTCATCCTTTCAATTGATATATTACTAATTGTAAAATGTTAATATGAAGGAAAATGAACCAGGATAGAAAGGACCAGTGTGGTTTGAATTATAAAACAACATATGTTTCTTATGAAATCTTTATGGTATGCGTGACTAGAGGTGTGGTGAGGGCGTGGCCAGGGGTGTGGCAGGGGTGTGGCTTGAGTGTCCCTTTTTCTCATCTCAAAAAGTTGGGAGGCATGTCAGAGGCATAAAGAGATCATTTGCATATTCAGTAGTGGTGCATTGTGGGTAACCACACTTGCTCACTTAAAGCTGAATTATTGCAAATACCTTCTGTTTTAGGTTCCTTTCACACCAATGCGTTGCAGTATTTTTACCGCACCCCACCGCCATGCAATTAAAGTCTATGGAGGCTTACATACTGCTACGTTACGACATGACAGAAGTGACGTTTTCATCCCCGACGCAAGGCCAGAACTACGTTACTGCTCGGATTCTATGGTGAGCTGCAGCTTGGTGCGTCGGCCCGGAAGTCCTGTTAGTCTATGGCGACACGTGGATTCTAAAAAATCAACGATGCGACGTCCATACGCAGAATCGTATTTTAACAATACGCTATTGTGCTGTGCACTTCCGCACACTCAAAGCAGGAAGTGACAGTAAGCGCATGTCACTTCCTTCGTGGCCAGCGACCAGACAGGGAACCCCGCGCAGCAGCTCGGTGTTCCCTGAAGGCCAATTTTTGACGGTGCAGATGGATTAAGATGTAATAAGGCCTTAGGCAAGGTAGTAGATTTGGGGTGTCCCTGTGGTATTTTAGTAAGCTGGAGTGGAGAGGTGAAAGAAGGTGTCAGGTAGCCCCTTGACACTCACTAGGCCCCAAGCATCTGCCTAGGTTTCCTTGTGGGTGATCCTGCTCTGCGGAAAGGGGAGGGGGGTTCCTGGAAGATGCAAGGTAACCTATTTAAAGGGGTGAGGGGGAGTATTAGGACACCATACTACACAGAGTAGTTACAGAAGGATGCGTCAGATCGAGTGGATTTTAAAGAGAACCTGTAACAAAAAAAAAGTCCCCCCTCCCCTGTAGTTGCAGGCAGTCCAGCGCTGGCTCCCCCGAAATGTCCCGGAATCCTCCCTCGACAAGCCTGACAAGTGCTGATTTATTTACCTTTCCTGGCTCCAGCGGGGGCGCTGTTGCGGCTTTCTGCACAGAGATAGGCGAAAATAGCCGATCTCTGTCAGGTCTGCTCTACTACACAGGTGCAGGAGACTTGCAGGTGCAGGAGACTTGCAGGTGCAGGAGACTTGCAGGTGCAGGAGACTTGCAGGCGCAGGAGACTTGCAGGCGCAGGAGACTTGCAGGCGCAGGAGACTTGCAGGTGCAGGAGACTTGCGCCTGCACAGTAGAGCGGTCCGACAGCGGTCAGCTATTTCCGCCTATCTCCGAGCGGAGAGCCGATACTGCGCCTGCGCTGGAAGGTAAATATTTACATCCTCGCTGTTCAGGGAGCTTTATCTCCGCCGCTGTGAGACCGAGGAGGACGGGGGAAGCCTCAATAGGATCCGGAGGCTTCCCCCACCCGAGGTGAGTACCCTCCAGGGGAGGTTTTTTTTGTTACTTAAGGAGTCTCTGTTCTACAGATTTTAGTATATGGCTTGTGGCTTTGAAACAGTGGGCTGTCAATGCCATTTTGACTGCTTGTATGTCATTTTAAGGACTTTTTCAATAAAGAGTTGATTTTACTGAAGGTGGTGCCAGCCTCTTTGGACTTTACTGCAAATTTTAGATGGTCATACGGGAGACAATTTTTGTCATTATGCCCAGGGGCGTAGCAATAGGGGGTGCAGAGGTTGCGACCGCATCGGGCCATCCCTCAACTACAGTATTAGCTCTCTATTGGTCCTGTGCTCATAATAATCACTTCTATAGATACTTTGGATAGTGGCAGAGGCGTATCTAGAGGGGTGCAGGCAGAGCCGGATTAAGGCTAAATGGGGCCCTAAGCAAAGTAACAGATTTGGGCCCCCCCATCATATCGTGATAGAAACAGAAGATGCAGCTGCACAGCAACATGCCGCACACACCGGGGCAGCCGAGCTACTGGTTGCTATGGGCAACAGCCAGCTTTTCTCTGTGGGTGCACAATGCAGGGAATAGCAGCGGCAAAATGCAGAGTGAGAGATGAATAACTGGGACATTTGCACTCAGGGGCTGGGGGCCTGGGCAACCCTGTGAAGAGGGTGCCAGATATCACAGCAGCAGCACTTTCCCCCTGCATCTCCAGCCTCGCAATAGCAGAAAGCTCGGGACACATCCAAACCGGAAGCCGTTTCCCAGACAGAATTACATAACCACCCCCACCACCGAACAACCGATTTCCTCCCAAACTAGACAGCCACCATGCAGCCTCCATCCCAGTGAATACGATAGTCCAGCAGAGAAGGCAGCCGCAGCAGGGGAGAATGACAGCACCAGATGATTCACATTCACCTATTGCGATACAAACAATATTGGTCCCATCATCCAGAGCCCATCTGTCTCCTCTAGAGTGCTGCCGCTCTGTTACTACTGCTATTACTACTTCCTGTCTGATCTGAGAATCAGGAAGTTCAGAGCGAGTGGCTGCACTGTAGAAGAGACAGATGGGTTTCAGATGACGGGATCTCTATCGCTTGGATCATGGATAGGTGAGTGAGCGTTTGCCATCTGCTGCTATCATTCTTGCTGCAGCTGTGGTTCTCTGTGGGAAGGGAGGGAGGGGTGGGCAGCAGCAGAGCGCACTGTAGCAGGAGGGGGACCTAGGAGGAGAGCCTGGCTCTGAAGACAATCAGCAGTGCACGGCATCATTTGACAAGACAATTAACATTCATATCGCGCTTTTCTCTGACTCAAAGCGCCAGAGCTGCAGCCACTAGGACGCGCCCTATAGGCAGTAGCAGTGTTAGGCCACATACACACATCAGACCATAGTCTTTTGAAAATGAAAGATCACAGACCAATCTTACCACCCTTCATGTAGTATGAGAGCCATACTCTACACAGTCTTTTCTATGGAGCTGAACTCCACATCAGAAAAAAATCTTTGCAAGATGCTGCACACACAGATGCTGTACAGACACAAAAGATCAGTATCTGCAAAAGATCTGTTCCTGCCAAAAATCCATTCCTGCAAATTGCAATGATAGTCTATAAGATCTGCAGATCATCATACACACATGATTTAACTGACATTCATCTGCAGATCAGATCCACCAGGATGGATTTTCAGATCTGCGGATGATTGCTTGATCTGCAGATGAATGTCAGTTAAATCATGTGTGTATGATGATCTGCAGATCTCATAGACTATCATTGCAATTTGCAGGAACGGATTTTTGGCAGGAACAGATCTTTTGCAGATACTGATCTTTTGTGTCTGTACAGCATCTGTGTGTGCAGCTTCTTGCAAAGATTTTTTTCTGATGTGGAGTTCAGCTCCATAGAAAAGACGCGTACGTTAAAAAGGGGCGATGGGAAAAAAGGGCGCCGGGTTTTTAACGATAAACATGGATTACGTTTAAAAATGTATTTCGTTTAAAAGTAATGTTTTTAAACGTTATAAATCATTAAATAATGTGTATTAAATCGGCAATTGTAAAAACGTTAATCTTTCGTTTAAATAATGAAACGCATAATAACGTTTAAAAAAAAAATTACTAAGTAACCCTCCCTGTACCTACCCCTAACCCCTAGACCCCCCTGTTGATGCCTAAACCTAAGACCCCCCCTGTTGGTGCCTAAGTAACCCTCCCTGTACCTACCCCTAACCCCTAGACCCCCCTGTTAGTGCCTAAACCTAAGACCCCCCTGTTGGTGCCTAAACCTAAGACCCACCTGTTAGTGCCTAAACCTAAGACCCCCCTGTTGGTGCCTAAACCTAAGACCCCCCTGTTGGTGCCTAAACCTAAGACCCCCTGTTGGTGCCTAAACCTAAGACCCCCCTGTTGGTGCCTAAACCTAAGACCCCCCTTTTGGTGCCTAAACCTAAGACCCCCTGTTGGTGCCTAAACCTAAGACCCCCCTGTTGGTGCCTAAACCTAAGACCCCCCTGTTGGTGCCTAAACCTAAGACCCCCCTGTTATTTTTTTCGTTTAAAAATAATGTTAAAAAAAGTAATGTTTTTCGTTTAAAAATAATGTTTGGAAAAAATATTGTACTGGTTTTCGTTTAAAAATAATATTTAAACATGTATAAATCATTAAATAATGTGTAATCATGAGAAACAGTAATAAAACATTAAGTCTCCGGGCGCCGCTTTTAAAACGTTAGTTTTCTCCGGCGCCCTTTTTTCCTACCAGCCGCCCATTAAACGATATTTATTATAGAAGTGAATGGCGGCGCCCGATTTGTCCACTAGCCTCAGGCGCCCGAATTTACTGTTTCCAGAAAAGACTGTGTAGAGTATGGCTCTCATACTACATGAAGGGTGGTAAGATTGGTCTGTGATCTTTCATTTTCCAAAGACCATAGTCTGATGTGTGTATGAGCCTTTAGAGAGACTTGCTTAAGGTCTCCTACTGAATAGGTGCTGGCTTACTGAACAGGCAGAGCTGAGATTCGAACCCTGGTCTCCTGTGCCAGAGGCAGAGCCCTTAAAGGGACTCCGAGCAGTGCCTGTGGGTATGCCTTTAAGCATACCCACAACCAATTAATTACATCCTCACACCTACCAGCATGATGTTTGTAATTATATCCCCCTGGGTTCCTTATATTTCATTGCATTGTGCTGAATCGAGCTGCTGACTTTGGAGAAAAGTCGTCCTGTGTAATACAATTTAACTATGGAAAGATGCATATCATTTTGAAGCTCTCTTTCTCCTCTTTCCAATGATAGATAAACTGCCACCCTACGCCTTTTAGTTTTCGCTATTTTAGCGATCTAAATTGCCATGGCCGCGATTTTGATCGCAAAAATAGCGAAAACTAAAAGGCATAGGGTGGCGGTTTATATATCATTGGAAAGAGGAGAAAGTGAGCTTTAAAATGATATGCATCATTCCATAGTTACTGCACTTCTCAGAGTCCCTTCAACCATTATACCATCCAACCACCGCTGACAGGATGGCGAGGGCTGGTTTATGTGCTGATGGGGCCCCTTTGACTCTAAATGGGGCCCCAAGTGACTGCTTTTGTTGCCTGGTCGGTAATCCGGCCCTGGGTGCAGGCATGGCTCATGCCATGGGCGCCACAGCACCATGGGCGCCATGGCCGTCTCCTCCTCCCTCTGCCCCCTCCTCTCTCGTGCTCCACTACCATAGTGAGGGATGCCGCTTGTTACTTATACTTGGGGGGCTAACTCTAGCAACCTATACTGGGGAAGCTACTTATATGGAGGGGGGGGGGGGACTCATCTAAATACCTATGCTGTGAGGGGGGCACCTCTGGCTACCTATACTGGGGTGGACACACCTCTGGATATCCATACTGAAGGGAAACCTCCAGTATGGATATGGGGCGCAATTTCAGTGTTTGCCATAGGCGCTATATTACCCAGATACGCCACTGGATAGTGGTAATCATTAACAAACAGTTCCCCTTTCCCTTCCTGCACTTCTGACACTGTAGT
Organism: Hyperolius riggenbachi; assembly: GCF_040937935.1. Lineage (NCBI taxonomy): Eukaryota > Metazoa > Chordata > Amphibia > Anura > Hyperoliidae > Hyperolius > Hyperolius riggenbachi. Next base: position 12,022,297 of record NC_090650.1, read on the forward strand.
TGCCATTGGCAGGTTTTGATGTACGATATCAATTGTTATGTATAGAGTGCTTGGGGGACCCCAATGTGAAACTTGCATCGGGGCCCACAGCTCCTTAGCTATGCCACTGATTATGCCTCTTGTTTTAGCCCCTTTCTAGCCTGTATACAGAGCAGAGACTGTACACAGAGGCAATGGGCAGACAATCAATGCGACATAAATACACTCTTTTGTTTGTTCACATGTTGTTTTCATAAGTTGCTTTTATATTAGCTCTGGTGGTCTCCTCGCTGTCAGGTGACTACAGACACCCCTCTCTCACTTCTGGCATGGAAAATTACCCCTCCAGGCCTCATTATTATAAACCGCAGTGCCGGGAATCACACAGGGAACTGGCGAAGGGGGTCCCCAACATTCCAGAACCTCTGGACCCGCTGCAGAAAAACACAGGAGTTTTTTGTTTTTTGATGGTCCAGAATTTGGAAAACGGGGTTAAGGAATCTTTGGATCTATTTAGAAGATGTAAACAGGCAACACAGTCACCTCATCAACAGCCCACTCTTTTACCACCCTCACTTATGGGGAGGTTCATTTTATATATTTTTGTATACAGGTGCTCAGGTTCCTCTTAAGTAGGGGTGTCAAACTAAAATACACAGTGGGCCAAAAATGAAAACTGGAACCAAGCAGCCCGCCAGCTTTGATGTCTAGTGGCACTGGTCACCTCCCTCCTTAATACAGTTCTCTGGTGTCTATTGCCCCCCTCCTGCCCTATACAATTCCCTGGTGTCTAGTGGTCCCCCTCCCTCCGCTGTATATCTCCCTGGTGTCTAGTGGCCCCCTCCCTACCTTCTACAGGTCCCTGGTGTCTAGTGCCCCCCCCCCCGTCTATAAAGTTCCTTGGTGTCTAGTGCCCCACCTTCCCTACCCTATACAGTTCACTCATGTGTACTGTCCCCCCCCCCCCATACAGTTCCCTGGTGTCTAGTGCCCCCCTCCCTCCCCTATACAGCTCCCTAATGTCTAATGGCCCCCTCCCTCCCTATACAAGTACCTGGTGTCTAGTGCCCCCCCTACAGTTCCCTGGTGTTTACCGCCCCCCATACAGTTCCCTGGTGTCTAGTGCCCCCCATACAGTTCCCTGGTGTCTAGCGCCCCCCCATTCCCTCCCCTATACAGTTCCCTGGTTTCTACTGCCCCCCTCCCTCCCCTTTACAGTTCCCTGGTGTCTAATGGCACCTCCATCCCGTATACAGTTCCCTGGTATCTAGAGACCCCCACCCTTCCCTCCACAGTTCCCTGGTGTCTACTGCCTCCCCTCCCTTCCCTATACAGCTCCCTAATGTCTAATGGCCCCCTCCCTCCCTATACAAGTACCTGGTGTCTAGTGCCCCCCCTACAGTTCCCTGGTGTTTACCGCCCATCATACAGTTCCCTGGTGTCTAGTGCCCCCCATACAGTTCCCTGGTGTCTAGCGCCCCCCCTTCCCTCCCCTATACAGTTCCCTGGTTTCTACTGCCCCCCTCCCTCCCCTTTACAGTTCCCTGGTGTCTAATGGCTCCTCCATCCCGTATACAGTTCCCTGGTATCTAGAGACCCCCACCCTTCCCTCCACAGTTCCCTGGTGTCTACTGCCTCCCCTCCCTTCCCTATACAGTTCCCAAATGTCTAATGGCCCCTCTCCCTCCCCTATATAGGTACCTGGTGTCTAGTGCCCCCCTATACAGTTCCCTGGTGTCTAGTGCCCCCCATACAGTTCCCTGGTGTCTAGTGCCCCCCATACAGTTCCCTGGTGTCTAGCGCCCCCCCTCCTTCCCTCCCCTATACAGTTCCCTGGTTTCTACTGCCCCCCTCCCTCCCCTTTACAGTTCCCTGGTGTCTAATAGCACCTCCATCCCGTATACAGTTCCCTGGTATCTAGAGACCCCCACCCTTCCCTCCACAGTTCCCTGGTGTCTACTGCCTCCCCTCCCTTCCCTATACAGTTCCCAAATGTCTAATGGCCTCCCCTCCCTTCCCTATACAGTTCCCAAATGTCTAATGGCCCCCCTCCCTCCCCTATATAGGTACCTGGTGTTTATACAAGAGAGAAACTGACACTTACATGCCTCAAAGAAGAAAAGGAACACAAACTGTTTCTTGGTGTGCGTTGTACATACACATGTCAATCTCATCATGTCACATGACACCTCATGTACCAAAAACATCTATACTAGAGTATACTGCAGTACAGGCTTGTTCAGAGTTCTGTAGGCTGCTGAACTAAAAATTAGGACAGATTAATTGATTTTGATTTTTTTTCTTTGCAAAACCTGCAATTTTTTTTTCTTTTTTATTTACAAAAATGTTTTCATGCATAATTCATTTTAAATAATGTTCTGTTAAAGGGAACCTAAACTGAGAGGGATATGGATTTTTACTTTTAAACAATACCAGTTGCCTGGCATCCTGTTGATCTCTTTGGCTGCAGTAGTGGCTGAATAACACACCTGAAACAAGCATGCAGCTAATCCAGTCTGAAGAGAGAGGTATATGGAGGCTGCCATGTTTATTTCCTTTTAAGCAATACCAGTTGCCTGGCAGTCCTGCTGATCCTCTGCCTCTAATACTATTAGCCATAGCCCCTGAACAAGCATGCAGCAGATCAGGTGTTTCAGACTTTAAAGTTAGATCTGACAAGACTAGCTGCATGCTTGTTTCTGGTGTTATTCAGATACTACTGCAGAGAAATAGACCAGCAGGGCTGCCAGGCAACTGGTATTGATTAAAAGGAAATAAATATGGCAGCCTCCGTATGCCTCTTACTTCAGTTCCCCTTTCAGTCAGAGGAGAGCACCTGATCTGCATGCTTGTTGAGGGGCTGTCGCTAAAAGTATTAGAGACACAGGATCAGCAGGAGAGTCAGGCAACTGGTATTATTTTAAAAGGAAAAATCCATATCCTTCTCAGTTTAGGTTCCCTTTAAATGCGCATAGAGAACTGCCGCTACATTTATAGCGTAATCATACCTTACTTTTTATCGCTCCTTTTTTATTGGCTGTGTAACCTCATCATTCATTTTTTAGGAAAATTTATAGAGTTACAACCCTGAGGCGTTCCCTCTGCCCATCAATATATAAATATACATAGATGTCCTGCTCCTTCCCTGTAAATAATAATGTCGTGTTACTCGGTACAGTGATGATTCAGCTGCCCCCGCCCGCCTGTGTCGCCTATAGAAGACACGCAGCTGGTGCAGCTGAAGCCTGTCCCGCATGATCTCAGCACAAAGCACCCACCACCGCCCAGCTCCCCACAAGTTCAAACAGCTCCTGTTTATCTGTCTCCAAGACACCACGCTTTCTTCCGCCAATCAGAGCCGAGCTTCTCCGGCGGGCGGAGCTAGGAGAGTGCTGAGCGCTGATTGGTGGCGTTCGCTGTGTGCTTGTCATCTGCAGGAAGTATAATTGCTAGTGTGTGACAGAAAAGATACAATGTGTTCCCTACTATTGTCACAGAGCCTGCAGGGCAGAGTGACAGAGAAAGGGGTTAGTAACCTATCCACCCCCCAGCGAGAGATCTTCCGACACGTACAGCCCGCAACAATGACTGCGCCCCCCTCCCCCCCCCCCCCTTCTGCGCAGATCAACCCGGGGAGAGGGAAACAGGCTTATACAATCTCACTTATATACACAGAGTCTGAAGGCAAAGGGCAGCTCATCACTAATACACTGGGCTTAATTCACTAAACTGTGATAACTCAAATATCACACCTTATCAAAGATATCACACCTTATCAAAGATTTCACACCTTATCAGGTCACCTTCAAGTTAACACGCCTTAAGGGGCCCATACACTAGTCGATTTCAGCCATCGTTCGATCGATTGGAAATCGATTCTTTCAAATCAGTAAATCAATCGATTTGCAGCCGTTTTCGATCGATTTCAATGGATTTGATCTATGTGACAGGAAGGAAGATCTAGGTCGATCTGCTACTGGCAGCAGCTCAATGGCCCATAGAGTTGCATTGGATCTAATGGTCCAATAACGCATTTAGATCAATTTTCAATAGATCTGAAATCTATTGGAAATCTGTTCCTAGTGTGCGCCACACATCAGATAGATTCCTGTCAGATTGGACTTGACAGGCATCTGACAGAAATCTATAGGATGGTCGAATCTGCTGCAAATCTATACGAGTATGGCCAACTTTAATCAGAGGCTGACCTAGGCCCATGCAGGCAGTGCAGCCGCACAGGGGCCCCATGTCCTCTAGGGCCCATGCAACTGCACCAGTTAGGGCCTATTATTATCCTCTGGGGTTTTCTCCATGTATTTCTCTCTGTAACTCTAGAGGAACAGTGATAATAACTTGTGCCCCAGTCATATATAAGTTTAAAATGTGTGCTACGTTAATACAGTGCGTACATCAAAAAAGGGCGTCGGGAAAAAAGGGCGCGTGGTGTAAACGATAAGCAGTATTATCGTTTATAAAAAATATTGTGTGGAATTTTGTTTACAAATAGTGTTTTAAGAATTTATAAATCATTAAATAATGTGTATGAGATCGGCAATTCTTAAAACGTTAATCTTCCCTGTTTCTAAACTGAAACTTATAATTACGTTTGTTAAAAAAACAGTAATATTTGTTTAAACATTATAATTATATATTATGAATAATCTTGATTTATCGTTTATTATTATAATAAAATGTGAAAATATTGTTTATAACAATGATATTAATATACGTACATTCATAATAACTGTTGATTAGTATTATTAAAATTGTACTAAAACTATACCTAACCCTACTCTCACACAGAACCCTCCCTGTACCAGTCCCTAACCCCTAGACCCCCTGGTGGTGCCTAAAACTAAGACCCCCCTGGTGGTGCCTAAACCTAAGACCCCCCTGGTGGTGCCTAAATCTAAGACCCCCCTGGTGGTGCCTAAACCTAAGACCCCCCTTGTGGTGCCTAACCTTAAGACCCCTCTGGTGGTGCCTAAACCTAAGACCCCCCCTGGTGGTGCCTAAACCTAAGACCCCCCTGGTGGTGCCTAAACCTAAGACCCCCCTGGTAGTGCCTAACCCTAACCATCCCCCTTGTGGTGCCTAACCCTAAGACCCCCTTGGTGGTGCCTATACCTAAGACCCCCTATGGATAATAATGTTTTACAAACATTAATAAATAAAAATGTAAATAAAAAAATTTAAATAATTTTTTTGGGTGGATAATAATGTTTTAGAAATGTTTTACAAATAGTGATTGTAAAAAATATATTGTAATTTACGTTACGTACTGATCGCTTTATTTTGTGAATAATAATGTTTTACAAACAGTAAGGGTTAAAACGTTAAATCATGTTTTAATTAAATAGGATAAATATGTTTAGTATTTTTATAAACGTTATTCGTCACGGGCTCATTTTGTAAAGTTAAATCATCACAAGCACAGTTATAAAACATTACAAATCTCCGGGCGCCGTTTGCAAAACATTCATAATCTCCGGCGCCCTTTTTTCCCTGTTCGGCGCCCATTAAACGATATTTATAATTGGAGTGAATGGGGCGCCCTTTTTGTCCACTTGTCTCATGCGCCCAAATCTCCTGCTTCCAATACAGTGCCTACAGAATGTGACCTAGGTTCATGTACTTTTATCAGCATTGTTCGGATCCAACCATGATCTGTTATATGACCACGCCCACTCACATGGGGCCCACAACATTTATTCTGCGCAGGGGCCCATCTTGTCTTTGTCCGCCACTGGGCACTGGCCTTATCAGAGTAGCATAGCGAGTGCTATGGACCCGCAGGGGCTCAGGGCAGGACGAGTGCCATAGCCAATTAGCAGGCATAAGTTCGTAGTGCTCGCTATGCTACTCGGATAAGGTGTGTTAACTTTGATAAGGTGTGATATTGTTGATAAGGTGTGATATTAGAGTTAGTTTAGTGAATCAAGCCCGCTGAGTGGCCAAAAAATTAGAGACACCCACTAAATCAATAATAATAATATTAATAGTAACGAGTTGGCCCACCTTTAAAACTCTGATCACAGCCAATATACTTATTGGCATGGACACAATAAGATGCTGTTACTGAGGAATGTTGGGCCATGCTGGCAGCTCTAAGTTGGGTCAGATTGGATGGTGGCGTTTCCAAGCTTTGAAGTGATCTTTCGACTTTGTCCCACAAATGCTCAATAGGATTTAGGTCAGGAGACTGACCTGGCCGGGGAAGCAGGTTAAAGAGGAACTCCAGTGAAAATAATGTAATAAAAAAAAAAGTGCTTCATTTTTACAATAATTATGTATAAATGATTTAGTCAGTGTTTGTCCCTTGTAAAATCTTTTCTCTCCCTGATTTACATTCTGACATTTATCACAGGGCGACATCTTTACTGCTGGCAGGTGATGTCAGTGGAAGGAGATGCTGCTTGCTTTTTTGGCAGTTGGAAACAGCTGTTATTTCCCACAATGCAACAAGACTCCCACAGTGTGATGTCAGAACCATAGTCATGACATCGCACTGTGGGAGAGGTTTCACCACAATATCAGCCATACAGCGCCCCCTGATGATCCGATTGTAAAAAGGAAAATATTTCTCATGTAAAAGGGGGTATCAGCTACTGATTGGGATGAAGTTCAATTCTTGGTTACGGTGTGTCTTTAAACTCTGATTGATGTTCCTCGAACCAATTTGAGACGGATCGAGCATGGTGTCAAGGGCTCACAACAGGTGTCTTTTCCTAATATTCTGTGATACCAAAGGCACTCTTGATGGTCTCCTGCTGCTAAAGCCCATCCTTTTGCTGTGTGTTGGGATATGCTTTGTGATGCACCTGCATTGAATTCAGCTGTAATTTGTTGAGTTGTTGCCCTTCTGTTGCTGCGGACTATGTGTGCTATTCGCCTTTCACCTCTCTTGTCCACCAGCCTTTATCGACCAGAATAGTCCTTATCGCTTGAAGTTTTTATTCTCAGCTGCCTCTCTAAACACCTGAGATACTGTTGGGCGAAAATATCCTAAAGGAGTTGTCCTTTCAGAGATGCAGCACCAGCTCTTCTCATACCGACGATCAGCCTTCATTCAAGGGGCTGGATGTAGAAGGGGATAGAGGAGACAAAGAAGGACACACTGGAGGCAGATCTGGCACAGAGGGACACAGTGGAAGCACAAAGGAGGCACAGGGAATAGAGGTGGCACAGAGGGGGGCACTGGAGGCAAAGGGGGCCACAGAGGGGACAGAGATAGCACAGTGATTTTATTTACAAATGGATTCAGGTTATGGACAAACCTACAGTCCCTATCTCAATCCTTAACTGGGGACTACCAGGATTCAGAGCCAGATCACCTACAAGGCAAGTTAGGCAGTTGCCTAGGGACTGGAGAGAGACAAGGGGCCCAGCTTATGCTAGCCCCCACCAAACCTTAACAAAACAGCCAAGTAGCCCTGTGACTTCTGTAAAATTTTTGAAGCACAGTGTACTATCTCCCCAGCCCCCACCCCCTGCTGATGAAACCTTATTTTTTTTTGCTCCTTGGTAATATGTGCAATAAATGAATTACAGAAATCCTTATCTGCTTGAATTTTCTTCAGCCGGGCAGGCCTCAGAAGCAGGATAATACAGGACTCTGCTAAAATTTTAAGAAGAGGTATAATTGAAGTGTTTTTTAAATTATGAGCCGCATTGTTGGCATGCATGTTTAATGTGCTATTGATATGCCCTGGGTGCTAAAAATGGTGCTTGGTTCACTTTCCAGTACCATTCAAACATATATATATATATATATATATATATATATTAGCTGGAGTTGGCTCTTTGGAACCCCCGGCCACCCCACCGTACATCCGGCAGCCGGGAATCTGGGGGTGCATCCAGCGGAAGACAGATGCCGGGGAAGCTTGCGTATTGGAAGAAATGACATCATTTATGCTCAGCTGTTCCCATTTCTATGCACAGCGAGCAGAAAGGAAGATTTGCATTCATGGGCTGCGGCCTGCGCTGGCTGTGACCTCATCCTGACCCCTCGCTGCCTGACACATCTTCTGTAAAGAGAACATTCTGATCCCCAAACTTCCACCCTTTCACAGCACATCTGCTGCCTGTATGAATGGGCAGAGAGTCCCTCCATCAGCTGGTGAGAGGCTCGCCGGGCGCCAACAGCGATTCCGATCACCAGGCTGGAACCGCCAGCACTACAGACCTGAAAGTGTACCAGAGCTGACCTAAAACGGAGATTTGATACTCACCCGCGGCTTCCGCCTGCAGCATAAACCCGTCCTGAAGTTATACACGGGGCAGAGAAGGACACATGGGAGGAGCGGAGTACAAACGGGGGACAATGCAAGTAGCCTATGACATTGCGTCGGGTCAGCGGTTTGTATCGCCGTATGTTGATAAATGGGGACCCCTTGTATTTGGCATATAAGACAGGTACAGATTATGGCTCTGTACAAATTAACAAGCTGACACATCATTGCATTCCAGCAGTTCTGGAGGTGTGTTTAGCTGCTAAGGGTAACAATGGTTAATTTGCATATATTCAGCAGTGATGCTCTGGGAGACATCTCAAGTTCACTCCAACCTGAATTATCGCAAATTCTTTCTGGTTTAAGAAAGCAAACTTTTGTTTTTCTTAGCAAATAAGACACAGAGACTTTTCCTCTCAATTTTGGGGGGAGAAAAAGCGCCTCTTAATCCTCATCTACACGGGTAGATGAGGCTCCGATCGCCTCTTTCGATTCCCCGCTCGTCCCCACCGGCGCCGCTTATCTTCCGCTCGATTCCCTGCCATTGTCCCCTCGCCTCGCAGGGACCGAGCAGGGAATCGGCGGTGGGGAGATCCGCTCGATTGATAAGCCGCATCGCCGCCTCATCTACTAAGGTAATTACAGACGAATGGCGCTAGTGTCCGGCAGGCGGCAGCTGAACTCGACAAACGAGCAGTTCAGCCGTCTGAGGAAAAGAGGCCTAACATGGCTAAGATTACGTTACAACGCACTGCAACAAGCAAAGTGGGAAGGCACCCTTATGCACTGAAAATCGCAAGCGCAAACGCAGTTTGCAATTTTCGTGCACTTGTGATGCGTTTGCAACGCAATGAAAATCGCATGCATTGCGGTTTTTTTAAACGCATCGCTTAAAAAGCACAGCAGTCACTGCAATTGTTTTTCTAAAAACGCATCGCTTTAGTGTGTACCGGTCATCACGATTTTCATGATTTTTCAAGACCTCACGAGTGTGTGCAGGCCCTTACAGTCCCCGGAAGGAAGACCCCAGAGTGTGGTGCACCCTCACCTCTTTCTACCTGCCGCTCGACCATTAGTCACGCAGCGTGTACATACAGCCCTCGTTTTTCTAGGTATATTGCAGGTGTGTACCGGTACTAAGATTCAGATGCAAGACACACCTGTCCTCTTTAAATTCCGTTCACTAATTGTCTTTCATTTAAATTGTAAAGTTGCCTTCACTTCTCTGTCATAACTCCTCTGCGTTAAATGACACCATCGTAAGTAAGTCTTGAAAAGTGGCTTGTCTGTCCGTCTCCACCTCTGTAATGATATCCGCCGCGATCCACTCCCCCTCGCCAGAATTATACACTGACTTCATGGGCGGGCCACGGCCAGCGATAGGCACATGGGCAGTAATCTCTGCGAAGGATTGGAACAGCAGGGTGTAGGGCCAGTTACACCCAGTACAAGGACTGGCGTGTCTGCTGAGTTATTCTGCCAGTCCTTCTGCCTGCTGCTAATTTCACTTTCTGCAGAATACAGAACAACAATCATGTCATTATTAATAATATTTATAGAGTTTAAATTGCATGTTACTCCTGCATACATCAAACCTGCAAAGTACAGAAAGTAAAAGTGAATAAATCAAATGCACACAAGGACAAGGAGGAGGAAGAGTATCAGCATAAAGTCCTCTCTGATGCCCAGAGCAGGGTCATCCACTAGGCAACCTAGGTGGGTGCCTGGGGCCCAGTTGGTGTCAAGGGGCCCACCTGCTGCCTTCTTTGACCTCTTTTCACTTCAGCTTACCAAAATGACCACAAGCGGCCCCAAATCTACCTTACCTAGAGCCCCAATACATCTTAGTCCATCTCTGCTGATGCCAATGGGGTCATCACAAGCTGTGTGTGTACAGGACTTCCCTAAGCACACGGGTGTCCAGTCGCTCTATGGTGTGTGCGGTGATGGGCTTGAATATTGCATCATTGTAATTTTACATTGAAATCCGCAATCACAATGCCAAATTTCTGGCAAATTCTTCATTAATTGTGTCCTTAAAGGACACCCGAGGTGACATGTGACATGATGAGATAGACATGGGTATGTACAGTGCCTAGAACACAAATAACTATGCTGTGTTCCTTTTTTTCTTTCTCTGCCTGATAGAGTTAAATATCAGGTATGTAAGTGGCTGACTCAGTCCTGACTCAGACAGGAAGTGACTACTGTGTGACCTTCACTGATAAGAAATTCCAACTATAAAATACTTTCCTAGCAGAAAATGGCTTCTGAGAGCAAGAAAGAGGTAAAAAAGGGAATTTCTTATCAGTGACGGTCACACTGTCAGGACTGAGTCAGCCACTTACATACCTGATATTTAAATCTTTCAGTCAGAGAAAGAAAAAAAAGGAACACATCATAGTTATTTGTGTGCTAGGCACTGTACATACACATGTCTATCTCATCATGTCACATGTCACTTTGGGTATCCTTTAACCGTAGGTACGATGTGTGATTTCACAAATAGACAAAATCGCACAAAATGTACATGGACGTCAGTACTGTTGACTTTAGCAGTTAGCAGCAAAGCCCACAGACATGCTGTCATCACCAGATTTGCTAGATAGGTTACACTGAGGGCTCGTTCTTACTTGGGCGATTAGCGGGCGATTCCTGCTAATCGCCGAAGTGCTAGCGCAATATTAACCTACGGCAGTGATCTCACTGCTGCGATTGCCGCCGATTGCGGGTGTTTCGCGATTAGTGGCGATTGCAAAATGTGTTCCCTGCAGCATTTTGCCGCGATTCTGTCGCGATCACGATACAGTGCTTATAAAAGCGCTGGTCACGATTACTCTGAACCGCGAGATTGTACAGTGATTTTACCGCACTATTCACGGTAAAATCACCCGTGCAAGCGCTACCATTTTGCGCTTTTATGTGTGAATGTGCCCTATGTGTAGTGTAATAATTAATGGGAAACCTTGGTGGCATATTTGAGGATGCTTCTGCCAATTGCCAGTCTTCCCTGTTTAGTACAGCAGCGTAGCTGTCACATGTTGGCAGTGCGGTGGGTTTGGGGGCACTGTGTGTCAGTGACGTGGGTGGGCAGGGTGCTATGTGTTTTTGGCGGGGGGGGGGGGGGGGGGCATAGGTGCCGAAGGCTGTCACAGAGGTCAGGACTTACTATACTAGAGTATACTAGAGTTAGCAAGGTCTGCCAAAGCATTTTTAAAAGTGCAGCTGGAGTTTCCCATTGGAACCTGTAACATAAAAACCCCCTCTGGGGCATACTTACCTTGTCCGTCCTCCGGTGTCCCGGCAATCCAGCGCTGTGACCCCCGAACACCAGCGATCTAAATATTTATCTACCACGATCCAGCTCAGGCGGTCTAGTCGCTAAGGTGGAAATAGCTGAGCTCAATCTTATCCGCTCTACTGTGCTGGATCGCGGTAGGTAATATTGGCCGCGCAGGCGCACTACTTGTCAGGATTTGTCAAGGAGGTTTCAGGGGAGCCAGCGCTGGATTCCCCCAGGCTACAGAGGATGGGGAAGCCTCATATTGCACGCCGTTCCTGCCGTCCACCCGATTGAGCATGTCACTCGAAATTTTCCAACGATGCATGTGGACCGAAATTGGTTGACTCGTTGATTGGGCATGCTTTTGGCAGCTTCAATTTCCATCCCTGAGGAGAAGGATTCCCATTGGTCTGTTAAAGGGAACCAGAGAAGAACAAAGCTTAAAAATGAAAAAAAGATGTTATACATACCTGGAGTTTCCTCCAGCTCCATATGCCTGGATCGCTCCCACGCTGCCGTCCTCCACTGCCTCTATCGCCGGTACCGGATCCCGTCACTTCCGCCGGACGCGACCAGTCTTCCGCATGCACAGGGGCTCCCTCCGGCTCTGTACGCATGCGCCTGCGCAGTACGGGGGGAGCACACTGCGCTTGCGTCGACTGGCTCGACTGGCCGAAATGACGGGACCTGGTACCGGCGGATAGAGGCAGCGGAGGACGGCGGCGTGGGAGCGATCCAGGCTGATGGAGCTGGAGGAAGCCCCAGGTATGTATAAATTTGTAATGTTCGTCGTCTCTGGTCCTCTTTAAAGGATACCCCAACTGAAATGTGACATAATGAGATAGACATGTGTATGTACAGTGCCTAGCACACAGATAACTAGGCTGTGTTCCTTTTCTTCTTTCTCTGCCTGAAAGAGTTAAATATCAGGTATGTAAATGGCTGACTCAGTCCTGACTCAGACAGGAAGTGACTACAGTGTGACCCTCACTGATAAGAAATTCCCCTTTTTTACCTCTTTCTTGCTCTCAAAAGCCATTTTCTGCTAGGAAAGTGTTTTATAGTTGGAATTTTTTATCAGTGAGGGTCACACTGTAGTCACTTCCTGTCTGAGTCAGGACTGAGTCAGCCACTTGCATACCTTATATTTAACTCTTTCAGGCAGAGAAAGAAAAAAAGGAACACAGCATAGTTATTTGTGTGCTAGGCACTGTGCATACACATGTCTATCTCATTATGTCACATTTCAGTTGGGGTATCCTTTAAAGGATTGTAGCCCTCCAGCACCAACGCAGGACACAGACCGGATGCTAGTCAGTGGTGTATGGTGGTCAGTGGTGTATGTATAGCTAAGTACCCATGTCGCCATTTTCCAGACGAGCGCCAGGGCAGTCGTTTCCGCGATATCGAACGTCAGAGCGGAGCGGATCGCCAAGATACCTGACGACTCCCGCACAAAGTAGCGTGATCGCTTGAAGTCTCGTTCACGCCCAGCGTGTAGCGTTGCGTGACGTTGTGCGCACCTGCTGACAGGAAGAGGCGTCGCTGACGACCTTCGTCAAGGGGACGTCGCAGGACCCTTCAGGCTGTGAGTACGCAGCTTCAGTGTGTGTGTGTGTGTGGGGGGGGGGGGGGGGGGTAATTTCCCCCACAAATAAATGAAATTAAAATTAATGATTTAACCACTTTAAAAGCTCATTTACACCCGATCATTATGATAATAAAACAACAGATGGCAAACAAAACACAGAGGAGAAAAGATCAATACACAACCTGGAAACAAAGCAGTCTCTGCTGCTCCCCTGTGTGCCTGTTTGCGGAATGTTGTAAAAAGTAAATTATCTGAACTGGGAACAATAGAGACAGGGGAAGATCTGTATCCATTTATTTCTAATGACATCAGATCACTCACTAATCCTGTCTGCAGGCACAAATTACCCCCAGACCGGCCAGAGACGGGATATGGGGGTCGTTAGCGACCACCTCGGACGAGTTTCATCTCGTGTGTGTACAGCGAGCTCAGATTCACTTCTCTCCAACCATGGCAACGGTAGCGTTTGAAGTCTAAAAACCTTCAAGGTCAAAGACTGCGCTCCACAACACAGGTTACTGAAGATAATAGACTATTAGTCAAATTAAAATTTCACCAATCACATAGGGGATACGCTGGCTCGACAAGAACACATATATTCTCCAGTATAGTTCCAATACAAAAAAAAAAAAGCACAATCCAGATATCTTGCTAGTCCACAGAAAGGAGATATAGGATTACCCTGTAAGAGAGGACTCTACATAGCGCAATTCTGCATATTAAAAAGCACCCGGTGATCACTCCAGGTATTAACTGTGCAGGGCCTCCACCAGAAACACTGAACACTTTTAGGGGGTATTCTGCCCCCGTAGTGAGTGCACTCACCGTGCTCCTTCTTTGTTATTAAGCGTATCAGCCCTCCAAAACACCTGGGCATAAGATTTTCTTAAAATCAAATATACCGGTACCTTTGAAAACAAAAAGCGGGACTCGCATAGCATAAAACCCTTAGCACATTTATTGCCACACTGTGCAAATATATAACCCGTACCAGAAAAAAAACAATTGATGCGCTTATCTGAGTGTAACAGCTGCCGCCGCGGTCGGATTCCGCTGCACGTCTCAGTCCACGCTGTAGTAACTTCCTGCATGCGTCTCTCGTAACTCCAAGCTCCGCCCTACGCGTTTCGTCCAGTGACTCATCATGGTGTACGGGCAGCCGACAGATCTCTCTCTAATCAGATTCGATTATTTGTCGGATTCACCGGATTTCCACAGCGGGGGCGAGAGTAAGTCAATGGTCGACGTACAAATTTTAAAAATGGTGGCAGTAGCGATGCGCGCGCACATGCGTGGACGACGGGAATACGACGGGGTAACCCGGGAATACCAGTGATGTACTTCCTGTCCAGAATGGTGAAGGAGAATTGCCAGGATCTCGCTTGCAGTGTGTGGCCCACTAGTCGATCAACTTTCAATCGAAAACGCTGTTGTTGATCACCCGATAAAATCAATTGCTTAATCGCTCGTCAGAAAATTGAGCAATGTATGGGTACCGCAGTGCTAACCTCACTACTGCTACGTTCGTCGGGACGCAACATATACCACTGAATCGAAAGTAACTGCTTCACTGACACAACAACCAACATTTGTACAACGCTTTTCTCCTGTAGGACTCAAAGCATGTAAGCTTGTCTGAAAGCAGTAATTGGTCCTACAAGTTCGCGAATGCCAGGCTAAACAGGTGCATTTTTAGTCTGGATTTGAATAACTCCAGGGATGGCACTGTCTTTACTTGGTGTGGTAGGGAATTCCAAAGGGTAGGGGCAGCATGACAGAAAGCTCTGACTCCAATAGTTTTGAGGTGCACTCTGGGAGAGACCAAGTTTATGGATCCTGCTGATCTGAGGTTGTCAGAGGTGTGGTGAAGTTTCAGCAAGTCCTTCATGTATCCGGGGGCCCAAATTGTAATGGCCCATACTCACGAGGGACTTTTGTCGCCTCAACACGCGGCGCGCGCGTGTTGCGGCGACAGGTCGCCCGTGAGTATGGGCCGTTGCACGTGCGCGCACCCCGAACTGTCGCCCGTCGCTCTTGTCGCCATGCGATTGAAAGTTTAAATCGCATGGCAACAGTCGCCGCCGCACCTCCGCGGCAACTGTCGCTAGTCCGCGTGAGTACGCGGACTAGCGACAGCAACCTCCATAGAGGTAAATGGAGCTTCCGGCGGGGGGAGGAGGAACGTCGGCGACAGCTTCCGTCTCGCCGCTGGTCCCTCTTCCGCGTGTGTACGCGGAGGGACCTGGAGAGAAGCTGTCGCCGGCCTGTCGCTAGCACGCTCACGTGTGCTGGCGACAGGCCACTTCTGCAGCCCGTGAGTACGGGCCATAAGGGATTTGACTGTCAATAGATAGTAAATAGAAAAAACAAAACTGCCAAATGGAATTCTTTTCAAAGTTAGTGATAGCCAGCCCACATAGCTGTCATTTTTGGTGACAAGACAGTCAGCAGCAGAGTTTTGTGTATCTGTGCCAAATTCCTCATCCCTCAACTAAAGAAAACAAAATAAAAGCATCTCAGAGTCTTGCAGTGTCTGGAGGTGTTGGGATGTCACACTCTTTGTTTTGGTTTATCAAGTGAACAAAAGCATTTGGGAGGGAAGACACAACCAAAAGATCATCAGCTCCATATGGCCGGGACCCTCAGGCCAGTGTTATAAGACAGAGTGTATAGTCTCTGTGTATAGTGGCCAAATTGTGGCCAAGTGTTGAGGGATGTGACCAGGAGCACACAAAGCCCAATGTCCTCTGGTGTCTCCATACTGATGCTCATGTCACAAAATCTAACCTGGCGCATCGAGTTTTTGGCTGATTTCTGCTGTTTGTTGGGTGTGACATAAGGAACATTTCCAACAGTTGTCTGAAAAGTTCACTATTATTATTTATATATCGCCGACATCTTCTGCAGCGCTGTACAGAGTATATTGACTTGTCCCTCAGAGGGGCTCACAATCTAATCCCTACCATAGTGATATGTCTATGAATGTATCATGCAGTGTATGTATTGTAGTCTGGGGAAAAGTCAGGGGGGAGCCAATTAACTAATCTGTATGTTTTGGAGAGGAAACCCGAGTACCTGGAGGAATCCCACACAGACACGGGGAGAATATACAAACTCCTTGCAGATGGTGACTTGGCTGGGATTCGAACCCGGGGACCCAGCGCTGCAAGGCGAGAGTGCTAATCACTACGCCATCGTGCTATCAAGCTCCCTATGTGTAATAACACATTTGTTGGCTGCCCAAAGTGCCTATATACCTGTCTAGATTGTCAGTACATTTCTTTTGCTTCTTTTCAAACTCACGCGGCACCCCTTAAATCTGGTATTGTTTAAAGTGACACTGAAGCCCCCCCAAAAGTATGATATAATGAATTGTATGTGCAGTACAGATAATTGCTAGAACATTAGTAGCAAAGAAAATAGTCTCATATTTTTATGTTCAGTTATATAGTGTTTTTTTATAACATTGCATCATTCTCTAATATTTGCAGTTTACACACTACTCAGCATTCTAAATGGTTTTACAGAGCAGGCCAGTGAACTTTTGAACTTTCTTCTGCAGAAAAAACAAAATACAGTTACAGACACTCGAGATAATACGCTTCAGAAGACAGAGCTCTCTGGAGAGATCAGTGAAGTTATTTTGCATAGAGATAACAACTGGAGTTTCTTAACTCTTCCTGTACTGGAAACAATATTAGACTCCTATCTCTGCTCCTAATGTTTTATTTCTTTATTTAGCTGTACTACACATACAATATCATTATATCATAAGTTTATTTTCACTTCAAATTCCCTTTAAAGGACACCTGAAGTAAGAGGTATATGGAGGCTGCCATATTTATTACCTATTTAACAATAGTTGCCTGGCCGTCCTGCTGACCCTCTTATATTTTTTAGCCATAGACCCTGAACAAGTACTGTATGCAGATCAGATGTTTGAAGTTTGACTGCATTTAACACATGCTTGTGTGTGATTCAGACACTAATGCCGCCAGAGAGATCAGTAGGACTGTCAGGCGTGTTTGCATACAGAGCGAACAGGTCCACCAACGACGCCATCAATATTTGTCCAGAGTTCATCACTGACCACCTTGACAAACCACTCATATGCCAGGATTCTTCTCCTGGACTTCAGCTCAGCCTTCAATACCATCTATCTCCGGTTACTGAATGACTGTCAAGCGGAGCTGGACGTCCATCCTACCCTCCGCAAATGGATTTCGGACTTCCTCATGAACAGGTCCCAAGTTGTTAAACTGGTTGACATCTCCTCCAGGCCAAGGGTCACCAACACTGGAGCCCACAAGGATTTGTCCTGTCACCAATCCTGTTTTCTCTCTCTACACAAATAATTGCACATTAACAGAAAGCTCCGTCAAAGTCATCATATTTGCTGATGACACCACCATTGTGGACCTAGTAAGTAAGAACTACAAGCAGGCCTACTGCCAGGAGGTTGACAGAATCTGCCACAGGTGTAGAGAGAACAAACTGGTCCTGAACATAACCAAAACCGTGGAGCTGGTTATTGAGTTCAGAAAGCATGCCACAAATCAACCCCCAATCTACATCGCTGACACTGAAGTCAGAAGAGTTTGCAGTGTCCAGGCTCCTGGGCGTAACCATCTCTGATGAACTGAGCTGGAAGGTCAATACCATCTCAACACAGAAGAAGGTCCAGCAAAGACTTATTTCATCAACTTAAAAATTTGTCATGGCACAGGAACTTCTAAGGTCCTTCTACTCTGCCACAATCGAATTGGTCCTCTGTTCATCCATCCTGGTCTGGATCAAGGCTCCTCCACCATGGGGTTTTGGAGACTGCCGCGCTGGTGGAGCTTGATCTGAACGATTTCTGTCATAGCCAATCTTAGATTTATGGCTACTTAACCTGGCAGGGGGTGCTGTGCTTCCAGGAAGGTCCTGATAAAATTAATCTAATGAACTCTGCAATTAGGCCTGGGATAGCTTAGAAAGTTTAATTGTCTGCTCTGGCTGTTTGTGACACTGTGACTGATCCTCTAATTGAAATATGACTTTATAATGCATTCGATATGCAATCAAATGCTTTTCTGAAGGCTTTCAGTAGCCCGTGTGAACTGTACCTTAGTGACATGACTATGTACTCTGTAAAGTGCTGTAGAAGATATCAGTGCTGTATAAATACATAATAATAATATGTTAGGACATTAGACTATGACTATGGTAGGATTAGAGTGTGAGCTCCTCTGAGGACAGTCAGTGACATGACTATGTACTCTGTAAAGTGTTGCAGAAGATGTCAGTGCTGTATAAATACATAATAATATGGTAGGATTAGAGTGTGAGCTCCACTGAGGACAGTCAGTGACATGACTATGTACTCTGTAAAGTGTTGCAGAAGATGTCAGTGCTATATAAATACATAATAATATGGTAGGACATTAGACTATGACTATGGTAGGATTAGATTGTGAGATCCTCTGAGGACAGTCAGTGACATGGCTATGTACTCTGTAAAGTGCTGCAGAAGAGTTCAGTGCTATATAAATACATAATAATAATATGGTAGGACATTAGACTATGACTATGGTAGGATTAGATTGTGAGATCCTCTGAGGACAGTCAGTGACATGGCTATGTACTCTGTAAAGTGCTGCAGAAGAGTTCAGTGCTATATAAATACATAATAATAGGCTAGGACATTAGACTATGACTATGGTAGGTTTCAGGCGCGTAGCAATAGGGGGTGCAGAGGTTGCAAGTTGCAACCACATCGGGGCCCTTGGGCCAGAGGGGCTCCGGAGAGCCCTACCTCAACTTCAGTATTAGCTCTGTATTAAACCTGTGCTCATAATAATCACTTCTATAGATACTTTGAATAGTGGTAATCAGTAACAAGCTGTTCCCCATCCCCTTCTTGCACCTCTGACACTCTAGTTGCCATTGGCAGGTTTTGGTGCGCCGTATCAATTGTCATGTAGAGTGTTTGGGGGCCCCAATGTGAAACTTGCATCGGGGCCCACAGCTCCTTAGCTACGCCACTGGCAGGATTAGACTGTGAGCTCCTCTGAGGACAGTCAGTGACACTGTGTTGTGCAGTGCCGTTGTAGTCACGTGCAGATCGCAGCCGACCACGCGGGGAGGTCATGGGCTGGCGCACTTCTGTTCTCTGTTGCATGTTTTAACCGTCTGCATGACTAGTAATAATAAGACAACTAGTCAATAAGAACTTTGATAGTCCCTTTTTTGACAAGAATGCTAATTGTCTCTGCAAATAATACAACTTCCATCTCCACTCTGTGCACCTCCTACCCCTCTGTCTCCTGGACATCTGCACTATCAGCTGTCTCTTTCTCTGCACACCTCAATGGCAAATCGATAGTGATTTGTAAATCGCTAGGGTTGCCACTTTACCATAGAAATCATAAGACGTATTTATATTTAGATTTATGGGTGGTATTTATATATATGTTGGCGCTTTATAATTGCAATAAATAAATAAATAGTGATTCGATTTGCAAATCGCAATCGCTTTCTAGTGCGATTTTAAGAGGGATAATTCAATGCAAATGAAAAAAATCGCAATTGCATGACAAAATGAATGAAAAATTGCAATCACAATCGCTGGAGTTTGTGATTGTGATTGCTAGTGAAAAAGTCCCTCACCCGTCACTCATGTTTTCACCCAGAGGACCCCCAGCACTCCTCCCCCTCCCAATAGTAGTGATGTCCGGATCATGAACAATAGATCAATAGATCCGGTTCTTTTTTGTGAGTCAATTCAACCGATTCATCACAAATCGACTCATCACACTGAACGAATCAGTTCAGTGGATGAAACCGGAACTGCAGCTGCTGCTGACAGTGCTGAGATGTCAAGACAGACTGAGTGAGAGAAGAAGGTACTCACTTAGAAATCAGGTTCCAGCAGCAGCCAGTAGTACTAGCAGCCAGCATAAGCAGTAGTGTTGTCCGGATCATGAACGATTCGGATCTTTTTTGTGAGTCGAATCATCTGGATCATCAAAATGAATGATTCGGTTCACAAAGGGGGTGGAGCCAGGAGCGGCACGCCCCCCCTCTCAGCGGGGGTTCTGGAAGCAGAGCAGAGATGGATCGCTCAGTTGGAGGGGAGCCGGTGTTGTGTCTGATTACGCTGCCTGTTGATTTGCGCTGCCCCGCATGCGCCGTAGGAGACTGTGCGGCCACATTTCCTATAGAATGATGCTGCTGGTGGTAAAATACTAAATATCTCCGCTCCCACACCTCTTATACAAAACTGAGGTTCTTGTTATCGAGGGCCAGGGCTCAACAGCAAAGCAGCCCCAGTCTCAACCAACACCGCTAAGGATAGGGAGCTCAGACCTGAACAACTCAGACTGTGTGCGCAGCCTGGGAGTACTGATTGATGGGAAATTAAGCTTCAAGAATCAAATCTCAGCTGTTGTGAAACATTCCTTCTTTCACCTAAGGAATATTACAAGGATTAAACACCTAATTCCTTCAGAGGATCTTCCAACCCTAGTTCATGCCTTCGTCACATCAAGGTTAGACTACTGCAACGTCCTCTACACAGGCCTGCATAAGAAAGACTTACGCCGCCTGCAATTAGTACAGAATGCCGCCGCAAGGCTGTTAACATCCAACCCCGCCATTGCCACATAACACCAACTCTGAGCTCACTCCACTGGCTACCGATAAAATGGAGAATTCGGTTTAAGATTGGCTTACTGACATTTAAATCCTTGCACAATCTGTGCCCTGGATACCTGAAGGACTTGTTGTAACTACATCACACCCCCCACAATCTTAGATCAAAAGGACGTAACACCTTGGTCACCCCCAGAGTCCACCTCAAAACCTTTGGAGACAGAGCCTTTTGTCATGCTGCCCCTACACTTTGGAACTCCCTGCCACACCCAATCAGGACAGCTCCATCCCTGGAAGCATTTAAGTCTAAATTGAAAACCTACCTCTTTAGTCTGGCATTCATGAACATCTGACTATCTCCTCTGTAACACAACCCAGCCTGAAACCCTGTATTAATCTGAGACACAGCTATGCGCTTTGAGTCCTATGGGAGAAAAGCGCTTTACAAATGTTATTGTATTGTATTGTATTATACTCCCCAAATTTTCAGGGTAGGGAGGGGACCCTCCGAACTACCTCTATGCCAAATTGCAGCCCCCGAGACCCGCTGGTTCCCGAGATAGGTTTCTGTAATCTATCTCCTGAACCAGAGGGTCTCTGGGGCTGCAATTTGGTATAGAGGTAGTTTGGGGGATCCCCTCCCTACCCTGAAAATTTGGGGAGTGTAAGAGGTGTGGAAGTGAAGATATATAGTATTTTACCTCCAGTAGTATCATTAACTTCACACTGAGCATGCGTGCAACTCAGTGTGGAAGGAAGCTTCCGGGTAGCGCAATCAGACATTACACCGGCCTTGCAGTGACAGGTAGATGAGAGAGGGGACATGGGTGCCACTGCCAGATATGTGTAGAGCACACATACTGGTTATAATGTGCTGCTGATTTTTGGCTGTCTGTTCTAGTGTTGGGCGAACATCTAGATGTTCGGGTTCGGGCCGAACAGGCCGAACATGGCCGCGATGTTCGGGTGTTCGACCCGAACTCCGAACATAATGGAAGTCAATGGGGACCCGAACTTTTGTGCTTTGTAAAGCCTCCTTATATGCTACATACCCCAAATTTACAGGGTATGTGCACCTTGGGAGTGGGTACAAGAGGAAAAAAAAATTTAGCAAAAAGAGCTTATAGTTTTTGAGAAAATCGATTTTAAAGTTTCAAAGGGAAAACTGTCTTTTAAATGCGGGAAATGTCTGTTTTCTTTGCACAGGTAACATGCTTTTTGTCGGCATGCAGTCATAAATGTAATACATATAAGAGGTTCCAGGAAAAGGGACCGGTAATGCTAACCCAGCAGCAGCACACGTGATGGAACAGGAGGAGGGTGGCGCAGGAGGAGAAGGCCACGCTTTGAGACACAACAACCCAGGCCTTGCATGAGGACAAGAAGCGTGCGGATAGCATGCTTTGTACCACCATGCAGTCATAAATGTAATAAAGATAAGTGGTTCAATAAACAGGGACCACGCGGCAACGCTAACCCAGCAGCAGCACACGTGATGGAACAGGAGGAGGCGCAGGAGGAGAAGGCCACGCTTTGTGAGACACAACAACCCAGGCCTTGCATGAGGACAAAAAGCGTGCGGATAGCATGCTTTGTACCGCCATGTAGTCATAAATGTAATAAAGATAAGAGGTTCAATAAACAGGGACCACGCGGCAACGCTAACCCAGCAGCAGCAGCAGCAGCAGCACACGTGATGGAACAGGAGGAGGCGCAGGAGGAGAAGGCCACGCTTTGTGAGACACAACAACCCAGGCCTTGCATGAGGACAAAAAGCGTGCGGATAGCATGCTTTGTACCGCCATGTAGTCATAAATGTAATAAAGATAAGAGGTTCAATAAACAGTGACCACGCGGCAACGGTAACCCAGCAGCAGCAGCAGCACACGTGATGGAACAGGAGGAGGCGCAGGAGGAGAAGGCCACGCTTTGTGAGACACAACAACCCAGGCCTTGCATGAGGACAAAAAGCGTGCGGATAGCATGCTTTGTACCGCCATGTAGTCATAAATGTAATAAAGATAAGAGGTTCAATAAACAGGGACCACGCGGCAACGGTAACCCAGCAGCAGCAGCAGCAGCAGCAGCACACGTGATGGAACAGGAGGAGGCGCAGGAGGAGAAGGCCACGCTTTGTGAGACACAACAACCCAGGCCTTGCATGAGGACAAAAAGCGTGCGGATAGCATGCTTTGTACCGCCATGTAGTCATAAATGTAATAAAGATAAGAGGTTCAATAAACAGGGACCACGCGGCAACGCTAACCCAGCAGCAGCAGCAGCAGCAGCACACGTGATGGAACAGGAGGAGGCGCAGGAGGAGAAGGCCACGCTTTGTGAGACACAACAACCCAGGCCTTGCATGAGGACAAAAAGCGTGCGGATAGCATGCTTTGTACCGCCATGTAGTCATAAATGTAATAAAGATAAGAGGTTCAATAAACAGTGACCACGCGGCAACGGTAACCCAGCAGCAGCAGCAGCACACGTGATGGAACAGGAGGAGGCGCAGGAGGAGAAGGCCACGCTTTGTGAGACACAACAACCCAGGCCTTGCATGAGGACAAAAAGCGTGCGGATAGCATGCTTTGTACCGCCATGTAGTCATAAATGTAATAAAGATAAGAGGTTCAATAAACAGGGACCACGCGGCAACGGTAACCCAGCAGCAGCAGCAGCAGCAGCAGCACACGTGATGGAACAGGAGGAGGCGCAGGAGGAGAAGGCCACGCTTTGTGAGACACAACAACCCAGGCCTTGCATGAGGACAAAAAGCGTGCGGATAGCATGCTTTGTACCGCCATGTAGTCATAAATGTAATAAAGATAAGAGGTTCAATAAACAGGGACCACGCGGCAACGGTAACCCAGCAGCAGCAGCAGCAGCACACGTGATGGAACAGGAGGAGGCGCAGGAGGAGAAGGCCACGCTTTGTGAGACACAACAACCCAGGCCTTGCATGAGGACAAAAAGCGTGCGGATAGCATGCTTTGTACCGCCATGTAGTCATAAATGTAATAAAGATAAGAGGTTCAATAAACAGGGACCACGCGGCAACGGTAACCCAGCAGCAGCAGCAGCACACGTGATGGAACAGGAGGAGGCGCAGGAGGAGAAGGCCACGCTTTGTGAGACACAACAACCCAGGCCTTGCATGAGGACAAAAAGCGTGCGGATATAGCAGCAATGCTTTTTGCCGCCATGCAGTCATAAATGTAATACAGATGAGAGGTTCAATAAACAGGGACCGGAAACGCTAAACCATCCCAGATGTTCATCGGTCATGTTACTTGGTTGGGGTCCAGGAGTGTTGCGTAGTCGTTTCCAATCCAGGATTGATTCATTTTAATTTGAGTCAGACGGTCTGCATTTTCTGTGGAGAGGCGGATACGCCGATCTGTGATGATGCCTCCGGCAGCACTGAAACAGCGTTCCGACATAACGCTGGCTGCCGGGCAAGCCAGCACCTCTATTGCGTACATTGCCAGTTCGTGCCAGGTGTCTAGCTTCATGCCCGGTTTCAGGTCCAGCGGTGCCAGCCACAAATCCGTCTGTTCCTTTATTCCCCTCCAAATTTCCTCCCCTGTGTGCTGCTTATCCCCAAGGCAGATCAGCTTCAGCAACGCTTGCTGACGCATGCCAACAGCTGTGCTGCACTGCTTCCACGATCCTACTGCTGCTGGTGCTGGGTTAGCATTTCCGGATGAGGTACAGCTTTGAGATGCGTTGGAGGAAAAGGAGTCAGAGAGGTAGGTGCTGCTGTTGTTATCCAGCTGTTTGCGGCGTGGGCAACACCCGCGCCGTAGCAGGTGAGGAATCGCTGCCAGGCTCCACAAGGTTCACCCAGTGCGCGGTAAGGGAGATGTATCGACCCTGGCCGAACGCACTCGTCCAGGTGTCAGTGGTGAGGTGAACCTTGCAGGCAACGGCATTCTTCAAGCTTCGGGTTATTTAGCTGACCACGTGCTCATGCAACTCAGGCACTGCAGAGCGCGCAAAGTGGTAGCGGCTGGGAACCACGTAACGTGGGATGGCCACTGACATCATGCCCTTGAAGCTGTTTGTCTCCACCACTCGATATGGCAGCATTTCGCAGGCCAGAAGCTTGGCTATGCTGGCTGGCTGTTACTGCCACGGCCCGGGGGTCATTTGCTGGCAATTTCCTCTTGTGCTCAAACATCTCAGAAACAGACAACTCAACCGTAGCGCTGCACACCGAAGGGCTGTTGGTTGTTGTGTTTGATGAACACTGGGAGACCTCAAGAGCACTAGTCCGGAAAGTGACAGTGTCAGCATCGTCTGATGTTTGTGAATGTTGTGAACCACGCAATGGCTGGGCTACTGCTGCTGCTGAGGCGGGTCTGGTGGTGAGTCTGGTGAACCCAAGGGAGGCAGTGTTGCTGGTGGTACCCTGTCCTGCCGCGTTTGCCCACAGAGTGGGATGTTTGGATAGAATGTGGCGGCTCATGCTGGTGGTGGAGAGGTTGTTAATACTTTTCCCCCTGCTCAGGCGGGTCTTGCACACCTTGCAAATCGCCATGGTAACATCCTCAGTGCAGTCTTCAAAGAAAGCCCAGACTTTAACTGGCTGAGGACTCGGACCTCGTGCGTGATGTGCTGGTGCTGCTTAACCCACTGCTGGACGCTTGAGAGGTCATCCAAGTAATTATCTGGTCCTGTTCTTTTGGATCTGTGAGGGTTGTTGTCCTGGACAACATGGGCAGTATTGAGTGGGTTTTCTTGGGTGCTCCCCTGTGGCCTGTACGTGAACCGTCAGGGGAAACACCTCTTCCCTTGCCCCTCCCTCTTTCACCGGATTTCTTCCTCATTTCACTTATCCTTAAAGTACACGCTGACTGGCAGCAGTACAGTGGCAGTACAGAAATGCTATACAGTGGTGGGTGAGCGGTGTACCACTATTGTCAGCAGTGACACAGAGCACAATGCTATACAGTGGCGGGTGAGCGGTGTACTACTGTTCCCAGCAGACACAGAGTGGAAGTAAACACAATGCTATATAGTGTGGCTGAGCCGTGTACACAGAGTGGCATTAAACACAATGCTATATAGTCTGCTATATAGTCACCCCGAACAGGGTGATGTTCTGCAGAACCCGAACAGTGGCAAACACTGTTCGCCCAACACTACTGGGAGGGAACGCAGATTTTAGTACCTAAACACACGATACAACATGTTTTCCGGGGTCGGACTCTGAGGCACATACAGATGGTCCCGATCATCATCCTCATCATACAACTCTTCTCCTGAGTCTGACCCACCCACCACCTCTGCCACCCCAACATCCCCAGACACAGACCCCTCATCGTCCTCAACATTAACTTGGGATGCTGGCCTGAGCCAGACCTCCTCCTCCACATCAGGCCCCATCATCTCCTCAATGGCAGCCCTCATTAATCGCTCTGGCGACGGACTGATGGACACAACGTTCTCCTCCGGGGAGGGCTGCTGCTGACCACTGGCTGCTGGGGTGGATGTTATAGCTTGCGTGGGGCGTTGGCTGTTGCTGTTGTTGGGAGTGCTGCTCACAGCGGAGGTCTCTGGGGAACTCATGTTGAGCTCATATAGTGGTTGACGGTGAGTGGAGTATTACTGATCCCAGCAATATACACACTGACTGGCAGAGTACGCAATGCTATATAGTGTGGCTGAGCGGTGTACACAGAGTGGCAGTAAACACAATGCTATATAGTCTGGCTGAGCGAGCGGTGTACTACTGTTCCCAGCAGAATCAGAGTGGCAGTAAACAATGGTATATAGTCTGGCTGAGCGGTGTACATAGAGTGTCAGTAAACAATGGTATATAGTCTGGCTGAGCGAGCGGTGTACTACTGTTCCCAGCAGAATCAGAGTGGCAGTAAACAATGGTATATAGTCTGGCTGAGCGGTGTACATAGAGTGTCAGTAAACAATGGTATATAGTCTGGCTGAGCGAGCGGTGTACTACTGTTCCCAGCAGAATCAGAGTGGCAGTAAACAATGGTATATAGTCTGGCTGAGCGGTGTACACAGAGTGTCAGTAAACAATGGTATATAGTCTGGCTGAGCGGTGTACACACAATGCTATATAGTCTGCTATATAGTGTCAGTAAACAATGGTATATAGTCTGGCTGAGCGGTGTACACAGAGTGTCAGTAAACAATGGTATATAGTCTGGCTGAGCGAGCGGTGTACTACTGTTCCCAGCAGAATCAGAGTGGCAGTAAACAATGGTATATAGTCTGGCTGAGCGGTGTACACAGAGTGTCAGTAAACAATGGTATATAGTCTGGCTGAGCGGTGTACACACAATGCTATATAGTCTGCTATATAGTGTCAGTAAACAATGGTATATAGTCTGGCTGAGCGAGCGGTGTACTACTGTTCCCAGCAGAATCAGAGTGGCAGTAAACAATGGTATATAGTCTGGCTGAGCGGTGTACACAGAGTGTCAGTAAACAATGGTATATAGTGTGGCTGAGTGGTGTACACAGAGTGTCAGTAAACAATGGTATATAGTCTGGCTGAGCGGTGTACACAGAGTGTCAGTAAACAATGGTATATAGTCTGGCTGAGCGAGCGGTGTACTACTGTTCCCAGCAGAATCAGAGTGGCAGTAAACAATGGTATATAGTCTGGCTGAGCGGTGTACACAGAGTGTCAGTAAACAATGGTATATAGTGTGGCTGAGTGGTGTACACAGAGTGTCAGTAAACAATGGTATATAGTCTGGCTGAGCGGTGTACACAGAGTGGCAGTAAACACAATGCTATATACTCTGGCTGAGCGAGCGGTGTACTACTGTTCCCAGCAGACACAGAACAGTAAACAGAATGCTATATAGTGTGGCTGAGCGAGCGGTGTACCACTATTCCCAGCAGACACAGAACAGTGAACAGAATGCTATATAGTGTGGCTGAGCGAGCGGTGTACCACTATTCCCAGCAGACACAGAACAGTAAACAGAATGCTATATAGTGTGGCTGAGCGAGCGGTGTACCACTATTCCAAGCAGACACAGAACAGTGAACAGAATGCTATATAGTGTGGCTGAGCGAGCGGTGTACCACTATTCCCAGCAGACACAGAGTGGCAGTAAACAGAATGCTATATAGTGTGGCTGAGCGAGGTACACAGAGTGGCAGTAAACAGAATGCTATATAGTGTGGCTGAGCGAGCGGTGTACCACTATTCCCAGCAGACACAGAACAGTGAACAGAATGCTATATAGTGTGGCTGAGCGAGCGGTGTACCACTATTCCCAGCAGACACAGAACAGTGAACAGAATGCTATATAGTGTGGATGAGCGAGCGGTGTACCACTATTCCCAGCAGACACAGAACAGTAAACAGAATGCTATATAGTGTGGCTGAGCGAGCGGTGTACCACTATTCCCAGCAGACACAGAACAGTGAACAGAATGCTATATAGTGTGGCTGAGCGAGCGGTGTACCACTATTCCCAGCAGACACAGAACAGTGAACAGAATGCTATATAGTGTGGCTGAGCGAGCGGTGTACTACTGTTCCCAGCAGACACAGAACAGTACACAGAATGCTATATAGTGTGGCTGAACGAGCGGTGTACTACTGTTCCCAGCAGACACAGAACAGTACACAGAATGCTATATAGTGTGGCTGAACGAGCGGTGTACCACTATTCCAAGCAGACACAGAACAGTGAACAGAATGCTATATAGTGTGGCTGAGCGAGCGGTGTACCACTATTCCCAGCAGACACAGAGTGGCAGTAAACAGAATGCTATATAGTGTGGCTGAGCGAGGTACACAGAGTGGCAGTAAACAGAATGCTATATAGTGTGGCTGTGCAAGCGGTGTACTACTATTCCCAGCAGACACAGAGTGGCAGTAAACAGAATGCTATATAGTGTGGCTGAGCGAGGTACACAGAGTGGCAGTAAACAGAATGCTGAGCGAGCGGTGTACTACTATTCCCAGCAGCGACACACAATGACTGGGGGGGACCCTGGCTAGCGTGGCTGGAGCGCGAACTACCCTGCCTGCCTACCCAAAGCTAAACCCACAGACAAATGGCGGAGATATGACGTGGTTCGGGTATTTATTTACCCGAACCACGTGACAGTTCGGCCAATCAGAGCGCGTTCGGGTCCGAACCACGTGACCCGTTCGGCCAATCACAGCGCTAGCCGAACGTTCGGGGAACGTTCGGCCATGCGCTCTTAGTTCGGCCATATGGCCGAACGGTTTGGCCGAGCACCGTCAGGTGTTCGGCCGAACTCGAACATCACCCGAACAGGGTGATGTTCTGCAGAACCCGAACAGTGGCGAACACTGTTCGCCCAACACTAGTCTGTTCCGTAGTTGTGCACAGTGAACAAATGGGAAACTTTTGGCTCAGAAGCACAGCTCGGTAACTTTGCAGACAGCGTGCTGGGCTAGAATGACAGGGCAGGCACTGTGATTGCAGTGCAATATGATTCTCTTGCACTTGGCTCTAAACAGCTGCACTTAACTTCTCCCTACATTTATGATGAGTGTTTGAGGTGAGAAAAGGACACATTGGGGAATGCTTTATTTCACTGTGAGACGTTTGCATTCAAAGTATACAGATGAACATATAGGTGAAATATATTTAAAGTGAACCTAAAGCCACTAAAAAAAAATGAGATTTACTCACCTGGGGCTTCCCTCAGCCCCCTGCAGACGATCGGTGCCCTCGCAGCTCCGGTCCGATGCTTCTGGACCCGCCGGCGACGACTTCCGGTTTCTCCGTCACCGGCCGACAGGCATGGGAACGCGAGTGCCGCAATAGCAGCATAGGGGGCGATATATAGGCTGGGAACGCGAACAATCACTCGCGTTCCCATGCCTGTCGGCCGGTGACGGCCAAACCGGAAGTGTTCGCCGGCGGGTCCTGGGTCATCGGAGCGGAGCTGCGAGGGCACCGATCGTCTGCAGGGGGCTGAGGGAAGCCCCAGGTGAGTTAATCTCATTTTTTTTTTTTGACTTTAGGTTATCTTTAAAGCATATGGATTGCAACATGTGGGTAATGTGTGCAAAAAAACATTTCTGCTCTCTGCTCACCCCTCTTCGTCCACCTCCTCCCTTCTCTGTCCACTCCCTGCCCTTCTCTGTCCATCTTCTCCCCTTCTCTGTCTGTCCACCCCTCCCCTTTTCTATCCACTCCCTGCCCTTCTCTGTCCATCTTCTCCCCTTCTCTGTCTGTCCACCCCCCTCCCCTTCTCTGTCCACTACAGGTAAAGTCCTGTCCTGCTAGTCATTTCACCCCCAGAATGCTTCCCTAGTCAAATGATTCGAAGATTCGGTTCAAAGGTCCGAATCTTTTCAATGATCCGATTCGAATCATCCGGATAATTGAAAAGATCCGGACTTCCCATCTCTACGCTTGTCATTCACTCCCCAGTCTAAATCCACAGTAAGGGCTGGTGCACACCAAAACCCGCTAGCAGATCCGCAAAATGCTAGCAGATTTTTAAACGCTTTTTTTTATTTTTATGAGGCGTTTTGCTAGCGTTTTGCGGATTGCTGCTGCGGTTTTCAGTATAGTAGATTTCATATATTGTTACAGTAAAGCTGTTACTGAACAGCTTCTGTAACAAAAACGCCTGCAAAACCGCTCTGAAGTGCCGTTTTTCAGAGCGGTTTGCGTTTTTCCTATACTTAACATTGAGGCAGAAACGCACCCGCAATCCAAAAAATGCCTCACCCAGGCATTTTTCGTTTCTGCAAAACGCCCCCCGCTCTGGTGTGCACCACCCCATTGAGATACATTGACCAAGCAGATCCGCAGCCGCAAGCGGATCTGAAAACGCCCAAAAAGCCGCTCGGTGTGCACCAGCCCTAACATGAATCAAATGATTCGTTCAAATATCCGGATCTTTTCAATGAACCGAATCGAATGATCCGACTCCTTGAAAAGATCCGAACTTCCCATCACTACGAGCTGACAATAACGCCGTCGCATGTTCCCCCCTCTCTTCTTTCTCCACTACTTTTCTTTGGCGCCAACAGGTGGGGGCGGGGCCGGAGACAAGCGGCAGAGCGAGCGCCGCGCCGGGCCAATCAGCGGCCGCAGCCGGCCTGGGAACGGGCAGGGCTCGCGCGGCCAATCCGGAGCTGCGGTGGGCGGGGACGGGAGGCGTGGCCCGGCAGGCCAGTCACGCCAGTCACTTGCCTGGTAATGTGCTGCTCGCAGTCTGTGGCTGGCGGCTCGCGCTGGAGGGAAGTGTGATGACGCGGCGCTCGTGCAGATAGCAGCAGACACACTGCAGCAGCGCAAACAGGTGAGCCCCCCTGATCATTATCATCACCCCCCGACTATCTCCTGCTATTCCTGCCTATAGGCTGATATTATACATGGCATTTAGCACTGCAGGATCCTGCTAGGAGGGTAGAGGGGGGATTGGAGATTGATGGGGGGTGTCCTTTAATTCTGCACTTGCTTGGATCTCACTCCAGCAATCCCTGCCTATAGTGGGGGAAGCATCTGCAAAGCCACCATGGCTCAGCTGCTAGCAGGGTGCCCACTGCAGGCTGGCTGGGGGGAAGGGTCAGTCCTGGGGGGGGGGGGGGGGGGGTCATGGTGTGTAATCCTTGGATTTAACCATCTGCCTGCCCAGCTGGCCTGTAAGCCATGATGCCGAGCAGCTCTGTAGGATTGCATGCAGGATGGGTGCAGCCTGCTCATGCAATGCTTATTTTCTATTATTTGAGAGCTGAGCAGATTTTGCAGAGTTTTGTTATCACAGCTGGGTGATCTGACTCCCCCCTCTCCTTTCCCTCTGGCAGGATTCACTTGTGATCTAGTGCTGACTGTGTGTTTATGTGGATGAGTGTGGAATACCAGCCACCACCCCTTTTCCTGCAGGGTTTGTTTTTTGCAGGCTTGGAATGAGCTCCTCTGCACATTATATGGGCTGACATGAGCAGCAGACTTAATCATCACCAGAGATTATCTCTGGGGGGACCTCCCCGTCAATCATAAATGGTTATTGATGTTACTCATTGCCCTGCCTGACATAGATCACGCTTCCATGGTGACATCAGACGAGTGTACGCTTCGAAATCCCTGCAGGGATTGGCCTGTGACATTTCATGGTGACACTCCATCTCCCCAAAAAAATAATTATTTATATAATATCTCCCATTAATTGAAATTCTTTCAAGAGGCCCCCAGAAACAGCTGGCACTTTTTCTTTTTAATTCTATGCCGATTTGTCCAATGTTGTCTTAAGCAGTCATCTAAAGGTGACTACTAATGGTACAATTTTGGTTGTACAATCTTACCATAGCTATGTAGTAGGAGGGTAAACGTGAGGGAATGTACCATGTATGGATATGTTAGGTAGTCCATAGACCCGCATATTACATAGAAGTGTTAAGATTGTACATGCAGAATAGCATCATACATAAACACGTTTGGGTTGATTGTAAAGATCAGTTTGGGGCATTTTGAGCCTAGTAAACACAATACAATTTTCCATCAGATCGACGGATTGATAACATAATTTCTGACCGTTCTGATCAGATCCGATCGATAATGCGATTGATTTGGGGTAGTTATCAATGGGAAATCAATTGCACTATCGACCGTGAGCCGTTTGGCTGTCTACACACGATGCAGCTTCCTATTATGCTGATATCAGCACGGAATCTTTTGCAGATCCTGAAATCGATAGCTAACATTGAAGTGGTGTTTGTTTTTCCTGGGGTAAGATCTAGCCTATATGTTTTTTTTTTCTTGTTTTGAAAATCCAGTCCAACGGCATCGAAAGTAAAAATTTGTTCAGAATTGAAAGTCTAGCGTTGCCTCGTGCTCCTGCCTGCGATTCAGCCAATCTAATGTCAATAGTTCGGTTGAATCACTCGAGAGGGGGTAATTTGTGTGTAACCTTTAGCTTTTATTTAGAAAGTGTTATGTTTCGTGGCAATATTTAATGACAAGTAAACGTACATATCCAGCAGCCACGTACCATATGTAACTTGAAACAAGTGGTAGGAGGGCCCTGCTCACCGGAACTAGCATAAGTAGTAATAAGGTAGCCAGGTTACCGAGAAACAGACTGCAGATCTTTTGAAGTAGGTCTTGTGAAATAGGTCAAGTCTCCAAGCAGTCTGCCAGCCTGTCTATACTGTTTCTGCTCCAAGACAATGGAATATGAGTGTCTACTTTTGCCAATTTCATGTCATGGTTCTATTACGTATTGTTCCAATTGTGTAAGCCTTTTGAGAAAAGTATCTAAATGTTTGATAAAATTTTGCAATGCTAAATATGTTGTATAAAAGTCATTAAAGACAGCTGTTAAAATTGCAGCCTATTAACACCAGCCCAGGTTACCTAATCTTTGTAGACACCCCTCCTCCCAGAAGGCGTGTCCACTTAGAGGATTTGGGGAATTCATGCTTGGCCAATACACAAACAGAGATCTGACTGCTTTCAATTCCCCCTCCCCCAGGTGTCTTATTTAAATGTGATTACCTGCCTAATTGTTGGTACAAAAGCTGAATATGCAAACGAGTAGCACATGTTGGAGTAGGAAACTTCAGGGCTATTCATTGACTTACTATAAACAGAGAGCTGTACATTTCTGTTCACTAACATTGTCCATTTTCGACACAGGCAACCTCCTGGAGTGGATTATTTCTCAGCTTTGATCACTACTTTTAAAAATTCCTTTTGAAATGGGGAATGGACTTTCAGAACAGACGCCTATTCTCTCGGGAATATCGCCGTTTCAAGCGCTGCATATCGCAATCTTGGGTTTGGACTGTGCAGGGAAGACCACTGTATTATACAGACTACAATTCAATGAATTTGTCAACACCGTTCCCACCAAAGGATTTAATGCCGAGAAAATCAAAGTACCTCTAGGCAATTCCAAGACTGTGACCTTCCACTTTTGGGATGTAGGGGGTCAGGAGAAACTGAGGCCTCTGTGGAAGTCTTACACCAGGTGCACGGACGGGATTGTGTTTGTGGTGGACTCTGTTGACTTAGAGCGGATGGAGGAGGCAAAAACGGAACTGTACAAAATAACCAAAATCTCGGAGAACCAAGGCGTCCCGGTCCTCATCATTGCCAACAAGCAGGACCTTAGAAACTCTTTATCACTCTCGGAAATCGAGAAGCTGTTGGCATTAAATGAACTCAGTTCTTCCACACCTTGGCACCTCCAGCCCACCTGTGCCATCATCGGTGACGGACTTCGAGAAGGGATCGAAAAACTCTATGAAATGATCATTAAGCGGAGGAAAATGCTCAAACAGCAGAAAAAGAAAAGATGAATTCATTTTTTAGGCCGTTTAGAGTGACAAAATGTAGCTCAGCTCATTGAAATGTTGGCACTGTTGCCAGGCTTGTGTTGGATGACTAGGCCGCCTGGTGTTCCGCTCCATTCCATCCTTATTTAAAGCTGTGCAGACCTTTTATTTCTCAAAGTTCTGCCGATGCTTGCAAGACTAGCAGTGCTTCAAGAGTTTTATAGACACCGGGGGCTCATAATGTCTGTCAGCAACTTTCAGCACCATCGACTCATGAGTGCTTATCGACTAAATGTTTTCAGTGTTAGGTACAGAATGGTGCCTTGTACAAACACAGAAGAGCAGTTTCAGAATATTATATGCAGTTTGCTTTGGGGAGACAGGGCATTACCACTGCTGGCCCCCATAATCTTACCTCCTTTTTTTATTTTGTCAAACTGATTTTTAAAGATCACTAGGACTGTTTTTTCAGCAAGAAAAAAAAAATCAAGGATGACTATCTGCCCAATTCGAAGTCTTCATCTATTTTTTTTTTTTTTATTTTTTTTTTTTTTTAAGTCATCTTAAAACTATACATGCAGTGCATGAACATTTTTTGATGGTTTTTTTTCCTTTTTGTATTTTGTATTTTTATTTTAATACAATGTTTCTTAGTGACATCACTGAAAATGCTGTGCATTAACCAGTATTGTGTACATTTGTTGCATTTACGGACTTCTAAAGCTAGCTGTTGAAACAATTTTTTTTTTTTGAATTTCGTCTTCAGTCCTTTGCCCTGTTTTGGGCGAAGGTATTTTAAAACTCTAAATATTTGGTACAAGAGCACACATATTTTTTTGGCACCGGTAACACAGAAGGGCTTGTCCATTAACAGAATAGGGATAATAGCGTGGGGGTAACCCGTTTCAACCAATCACAAGTCACCTCTTAGCAGATTACTGTGCAATGTTTTGGTGAAGTTGGTGAAGCTGAAGTTGTCTGGGATGAGTTGAGATGGGTTTCCTCACACTGGTACCACTGGCACATACCCACAGTATAAGTCTAGCTTAATCGTAGTAGAAGTTATGAAGGTGTAGGACAGCTTCACCTCTGACCCAGATTGGGCGGTCATACCTATGTTTGAGGGAACTCTGCTGCCACGGAAATTCCTGGTGGCGTTTAATACTATTCCCCCTCCGAGTCGTAGCAGTTTGGAGGTGGCACGCAATTCGAGTCCACCTATTACCGGTACGTGGCAGCGGAGTATAACATTGCAGCTATAGCCGTGCCGATACCAGGTGTCGAGTTGAGCTGCTTCGTGCAACTTGTGGTCTTCTGGGCAGAAATGTTAATTTTTCTTATTGAATGAATCCATGGTGTATGAAACTGTAGGAGGGTCAGATGAAGTCCTTTGCGGGGTTATTTGGACAGCATGGTATAGGTATAACCTTGATGCTACTATCCCACTTCTTAATACAGCACCAGGGAGTCAACCAGTCCACACCCGTATTCACCAAGAGTGCAACAACAGTTCAAATGAAGAAAGACTGGGTCTCGACCTGGATTTTAGGCCAATTGGCCAATTTTTATTTGCAGAACCACAGTGCTAGAGCACAACGTTTCGACCAGATGGTCTTTATCAAGCACTTGATAAAGACCATCTGGTCGAAAAGTTGTGCTCTAGCACTGTGGTTCTGCAAATAAAAATTGGCCAATTGGCCTAAAATCCAGGTCGAGACCCGGTCTTTCTTCATTTTATTTGGACAGCATATCGTTTAAAATGTATGGTTCTGTAGAAGTTGCTGCTGATCTGAAACTTGTTCTGACATTTTTTTTTTATTTTTTTTTTCAATACTTGAATTACGTGAGTGAGCCTTCAAGATCTTAAGAGAGCAAATGTCAACCTTAAGTTTGGCTGTGCAGTAGGGAAAGTGTATCAGTAATATCCACTGAGGTTTAATTTTTGCCTTAAATGGTACCAAATGCATTTTCAGGGAGTAAACAGTAATTTTTTTTACCATGTTTATCTCAAAGTATTTGGCGCTAGTCTACTTAAAGGGACTAAGCAGGAAACCTCGTAGGGAAATTCAGGTAACGTGATTGGATGGGGGCGGCACCCTCTGGAACTGCTAGGTTTCCAGTAGGTTGTAGTAAACCACGCCCACACTATTTGGCCAATCACAATGCTTTGTGCTGTGATTGGAGAACTGTTCCCTATGAGGTTTCCTGCTGGGTCCTCTAAAGTAGACTAGCGCCAAATATTTTATTTACTTATTTTTAACTTCCTTATTTTGAACCCAGTTTTCTCTCTGTAGTTGCTAATTGTGAAAAGAATTGGCATCACTGCTGAAAACGTTTTCAGAGAATTTGACCCCAATTTTTTTTTTCCTGCATTGAGGAGAAAAAAAAATTGTAGCATAAATTTGACCAGTTTCCATTGAATTGGCACATGTCTCGTCAGTGTTGTACTATTCTGTTAGGTTCCTATTTCAAAACGATAATTTCTACTACTGTAGTTCATTTTGAAATTGGCCTGTGTATGGCCACCTTTACCCACACAGCATTGCAGAATGCAATTGACTTAGACATGACACCATTGGGCAAAGCCTGCATGTGTAGTGAGCAAATATGGCTGTCTGCCCATTGTACATGCATAATACAGTAGAATCTTGTTATAGTAAACCCTGATAAAGTAAACCTCTGGCTATAGTAAACTCAGTCCTCAGGTTCCAGCAACTGTCTATATAAATATACGACCAATTCTGATCTGTTAACTACTTTTCCTGGTCCCTTGGAGTTTTACTATTAAGGGATTCTACTGTTGTAGATTGTTTGCAGAAACGAGGGTTTAAAAAATACTATTACACATTCATAATTATTTATAGTAAGTTAAAGAGAACCAGAGATGAAGCACCCTCATGTATTTTACCTTATAAATCAGTGGGAACATGACAGTAAACACCTAATCTGCTCTTTGTTACATTGTTCTCTGTTTAATTTGCCTGTTATCACCTCTAAGATAAGAATCCCGACTAAGCAGTCGGCTGGCTTTGCTACAGAAAGATTATAGCTTAGACTGTGTTCTTTTGTGTCTTTTCAAGTCCAAGCCTGCCCCCTGCTGGCTTTGCTCAGAAATCATTATAGCTGAGTCATTATAGCAAAGCCAGACTCAATGCACAGTCCGGGATTCTTATCTCAGCTAGATAACAGACACTTTTAGCAGTGAGGATGAAACAGAGAGCAGGGTAGGTGTTTTCTCTAATGTTCCCACTGATTTCTATGGTAAAATACATGAGGGTGCTTCGTCTCTGGTTCACTTTAAGCACTTTTGTGTATGTATAAAAAAGGGACTATAGATTTAACTGTAGCTGAAAACAGGACATTTTTAAAATTTAGCATTTTTTTCCCCCCTTGGAAGTTTGTAAAAAAAATTTGTATAAACACTGTGGATGGTACGAAAGGCCTTTTTTTTTCTCAGTGTGTTTTCTTAGAACTTAGGAATTTCCCAAATTTTGGATACTTATTGTGGATATTACGAGATGCCTTTTTGCTCATTGCGCTTTTTTTAGATTTTAAGGATGTTGCTCAGAACTTTTCATTTTCAATAGTCCTCCTTCTTGAAGGACAAAAATGTCATTCAACGATAAGCATCAAACCTAGAGGTTGAACTATTGTTCTGCTGTGAAATAGCTCTAGACTTGAAAAGGAAGAGTCAGGGTGTTGTAGAAAGCTGTCACTAAGCTGTAAGCATAGATGTAAACTTCCTCCCAACGGAAAGGAGCTGCTGGGGGTACCACCCTTTCCTCTGCTTTTATAGTGTGTGTGCTCTCTGTGGACTTGATGAGGCCTACTGGAAACTTAAGGCCCATACACACGTCGGATTTCTGCGAACGACGGGTCGTTTGAACGTTCCGTCGTTCGCCCGCTAAATCGGGCGTGTGTACAGACTATCGTTTGCTTGATAAGAGTGAGTTTGAGCGATCCGCCGGGCGGATCGCTCAAACTCACTCTTATCAAGCGAACGACAGTCTGTACACACGCCCGATTTAGCGGGCGAATGACGGGACGTTCAAACGACCCGTCCGCGGAAATCCGACGTGTGTATGGGCCTTCATGCTGGGAATACACGGTTCGTTTTGTAGCTGATTAGATGGTTCGATAATTTCCGACATGCCCGATCTCACTTTCGATTGTTTTGCCGCTCGATTTCTGATAGAAGTGAATAGAAAAAGATAAGAAAAACGAGAGGAAGATAAACGATCGAGGGCAAAAACGTACGGCAGAAACGAACCGTGTATTCCCAGCATTACTGAGACTCTGGCCCATATGCAATTAGCTTTTTTCTCCTAGGAGATAATTTTTAATCTTCCATTGAAAAAAAACCTTTTTTTCAGCACTGAGCAATTAAATAAATAAAATAAAAAACAAACAAACAAAAAAAAAAACAACTAAACTATCAATTTTGGGTCCTTGTTTTTTGGAGGTTAAAAAGCGATTTTATTGAGAAAAAAAATCTATCAACTAGGAGAAAACTTGGTAGAAACAAATTGGATATGGGCCCTTACTTCTAAAAACTGTGGGTCCCAATACTGTCTCAAGGCCTAAACTACCACATCAATAAATCTAAGGAAATCAGAAGCGTGTGTGTTCAGTTATTTTTAATAACAAAAAGACCTTCTAAGCGATGACTTGTAAGTATCAAAAATCCAGTGATCATTCCTCAGGTGGAATATGTGGATGGATCTCAAACTGGATGAATTTTAGTGGTTGGAGTACAAGTAATACAGCAACCCTTGGCTGGAATGAATTAAAACTTGCTATTGGGTGTCTCAATTTTATTTTTTCCTCATGGGTACTATCAGAACGTAGTGAGGAGTGCTAAAAGATTTACTGAATTGCACTTTGATGCTGTTAAGAATTCTAAAATGATTTGCCCGTGGGTGTGTGGCTGTGAGTGAAATTGATCAATGAGATGCAAGGCATTTAGGCTTGCATGCAAAAAATGCCATGCAAATTATATGCAGTTTTGAATTGGGCCAATTAAAATGAACAGGAAGTCTATACGTTTGGCCTGCTGCATATCATTTTCCTTACATTTGCACACGACCATTTGAGAACTTTTTGCCTCGTAAAATCACTTTTTCAAGAAGTATCCGGTCTAAGTTGGGTAGAGGAGTTCAGCCCTTCAGCCATTGCAAATTTACACTACACCAGTGGTTTAAAATCTAAAACTAAACTTGATATTTTACACCGTGCCAAAGACCAACCCAAATTTGACCCGGCTAGTCCCTCAGAACTTGAAAGGTGCTCATTGAACGTTTTTGATTAAGGCCTCTTTAGTTTGTTACAAATTGAAAGCCCTCATTCCTCACCGCAGAGAGGTTCAGTGGCCCAAGGGCCCTCATGCCAGCAATTGGGAAATCTGATGCCCTCATTTCCTCTTCAGCTCTCATGTGGTAGATGACCTGGCAGTCATCCAATCAGACAGAGCTTTCGTCACCTGATGTTTGAGCACGTGAAATACAAACATTTTGGTCAGAAAGAGGGAAAGCATTGATTGAGGTGCTGTGGAACAGGGATCTTCCAAAAACATTGCTGTAGACTTTTTAGGGTATAGATCTCGTCCTAAGGGCTTGTTTTTGACAACTTCTCTGGTTTGGAGACCATAAGTGATGTTGAAAAACTGGCTTGGATGCCTTCAGAATCGTCCAATTGTTGGATAGGTTTGCAACTGTTGCCTGAGTCCTATCGAATTACAGAGAAACTGCTGAAATTTTACAGAATTGGTTTTGCACTTACCGATGTATACATACACCTGTAGCGAAAACAATAGACCTTGCTATAATTTGATGGGACCTGGGCAACAGTAGGAAACCCTTTCTGATATCACACTTTTTTGTGTGTAAATTTAGGGCAATTTTGAAGGAATACATATGATCTCCAGCCCAGAGAGGGCTCAAGTAGGCCAGTAAGTCTGCAGAGTCTGCATACAGTTTCTCAGTGTCTACCTCTAACCCATACATGTCAAAATCTGCCCCTCGGGCCAAATCTGACCCTCAGAGCCATTAAATTTGGCCCCCAAGTGGTTTCCCCACTTTGCATTATGTTTGGCCCACTCTAAACCATCAGGGAAGTTATATTGGAGGTGAAGCCCTAGAGCACCAGGGAAGCCATATGGGGGGGAAGTAACTAAACACTAGGGAACTCTATAGGGGTGGGAGGACCACTAGACACCAGGGATCTGTATAGGGTTTGGAGGGGGGGGGGCATTAGACACCAGGGAACATAATAAGGGAGGAATGTGGCCAGTAGACCTTGTTTGGTCTGCGAGCAGGACCCAGTGATGAATTTCGGCCCACTTTGTATTTGAGTTTGACACCCCTGCTCTAACCGATATGTTGTCTCGCTGCTCTTTTGCCCTGTTAAACATTTCTGTATGTATTCGTTTTTGTTTTGTTTTTTTACCAAGACCAGAAACATTTTTGAGGACCGTTCTACTTTGGTTGCACAGTTTTTTGTTTTTTCTTTTTGTTTCTTTTGTCTTTTTTTTTTTTCAGTTTTGGGGGATTTCGAGCCAGTTACCTCTGAGGACGGTGCTTGCAGTACGTGGCTGCCTTCTTTTTTTTTACATCAACACATCGGGTCACATTGTTTGCATGTTACATATTACATATTCCCTGTTCTTGCTGTCAATTTTTTTTTTTTTAAGGTAGAGGCCAACTTGCACTTTAATGTTTCAGAGGAATTTTTGGGATTTTTTTTTTCTATCCTGTTTGGCAGCTGAATGACTTTGGACACTGGACAGCACCAGATGAATGGATTGGCTTCTGGTGAAGCTTGTGTTGTGTCTTTAGTATGTTACCTGTTCCAGTGACGACAGTCGCTCTTCCAGTAATGTTTGTATTTATAAAAACTGTGGACACCTTTTGTTTCTTCAGCTTCAATAAATAAGTCTAAAGTAATGATGCCTTCTGTCTCTTATTGTAGAGGAATCTAAGTACACCTGTAATAAACACACATTTGCCTAGCCTTGTAAGCTGGCCATACACTTATAGATTTCCACCCAATGTTCCAAAATGATCGATTCCTTTCTGAAAATAAACGACTCCTTTCATTCTTTCGACTCCTTCCGTACACTGCACATCAATTTCCAACAGGGAGTCAATTGAAAATTTATCGAACTGCAGAGTTGCACTGTGCCATGCAGTGCAAAGTTATAGGCCGGTGGTTAACAAACTTTTTTGGGTGAAGGCACCCTTGATGGCTTTGAAATTTTTTTCAAGGCACCCCTCAGCAAAAACAACTGAAATGCCGTTATGACCCTTATCAAGCGATGACCCACTCCAAGTAACTAGTGACGCTTATTAGGCACAGCGATTCCTCTCCTGTTCAACTTCATCCATGGTTGTGGGGACTAAAGGTTAACTAGCAGGTAATGCAGCCAAATTGTATATCAATGTGCGGTTGCATTACCTGATGGTATTGCATAAAGGAGGGGGATGCATGCCGAGGCACCCCTGAAAGGTGCACCAGGGTGCCACGGCAACCAGTTTGAGAATCCCTGCTATAGGCAATCGATCTGCCAATGCATTTGCCCCACCCCCAATTATTTTACATTTTCTGACCTGTTCAATCAGTTCTTTCAATCCTATTTTTTTTTTTTTTGTTTTTGTTTAAAATGGACAAGAATTGATCGCTCTGACCTTTTGGGGAATCCATTCCCAGTGGATGAATCAAATGAGAAAATCGATGAGTATATGGCCACCTTAAAGGATACCCGAAGTGACATGATGAGATAGACATGTGTATGTACAGTGCCAAGCACACAAATAACTAGGCTGTGTTCGTTTTTCTTTCTCTGCCTGAAAGTGTTTAAATATCAGGTATGTAATTGGCTGACTCAGGCCTGACTCAGACAGGAAGTGACTACAGTGTGACCCTCACTGATAAGAAATTTCCCTTTTTCTCTTTCTTGCTTTTTAGAAGCCATTTTCTGCTAGGAAAGTGTTTTATAGTTGGAATTTCTTATCAGTGAGGGTCACACTGTGGTCACTTCCTGTCAGGACTGAGTCAGCCACTTGCATACCTGATATTCAACTCTTTTCAGGCAGAGAAAAAAAAAGGAACACAGCCTAGTTATTTGTGTGCTAGGCACTGTACATCTACATGTCTATCTCATCATGTCACTTCGGGTATCCTTTGAAGGATACATCCAAGCTAATAAAAAGAAAAAAAATCCACTTACCTGTGGCTCCCTCCAGCCCGTGGCAGCTGTCCTGTGCCCTTGCCACAGCTCCA
Source organism: Hyperolius riggenbachi (assembly GCF_040937935.1). Taxonomy (NCBI): domain Eukaryota; kingdom Metazoa; phylum Chordata; class Amphibia; order Anura; family Hyperoliidae; genus Hyperolius; species Hyperolius riggenbachi. The sequence goes on from NC_090650.1 coordinate 12,064,557, forward strand.
GTGGCTCCCGGTCTTCTCCGCTGGTGCAGGTCGGGTTCTGGGTCGTTTTTTTTTTTTTTATTAGCTTGGATGTATCCTTTAAGGGTGTGTACATGTCCAATTTTTACTGGGAATTTTTACCACCCCCATGTGATATTGAGAGCTTGCTGACTCTCATACTACACGGAGATGGTACAACTTGGCCAGTGATTGGACAATCAAAATTGATGTGTGTATGCACTCTAAGTTGGAAGGCACTGGATGCTCCAGAGGTTTAAACAATGCTTATGTTTAGGAGGTCCCAGCACTGCTGGAATGAGAGGGGGGGGGGGGGGGGGGATTAGGAAATGAAGGCAGCCCTAGTAACTGTGTCACAGCACATTGGCCAGCACCATCTGCAGTAAGGTATTAAGCCTGCCGCACACACAGACCAATTTTATCTCTATGGAAGTGGTAAAATTGGCCAGTGAGTCCAATCAAAATTGGATGTGTGTACCAGGCTCTAAGCTATCATAGAATACAATAAGGCTGACTAAAGTTGGAGCACAGCTGTAATCCAGCAAACCTGAATTAATAAGAAAAAAAAACTTGAATGTTGTGAAGTGGCGAAAGCTTGCTTTTCTCGCCTGGGTCATAGCAAACCATAGTGCGCATCGCTGAAGGGTTGGTGAATTGGACATTACGCTTGCCCATGCATCGCCCACCCCAAGGACTCATTGGCATTTTATTAACAGAAATTCCCACCGTGGGTGCTGCACATGTCCTGCTTGAGGGCTCATTTCCACTATAGCGAATCCGCATGCGGATTCGCACAGCCAATACAAGTGGATGGGCCTGTTTCCACTTGTGCGGAGTGTTTTTGTGTGCGGGGAAAATCTGCATGGCAGAGCCGTCAGAATTCGCTCCCTGCACACCGCTAAGCGAATCGCATACAATATATCTAATAGGGAAATCGCATGCGATTTTGGCATGCGTTTTTCCCCACGATTTCGCATGCGATTTCGCATAGGAGGTGATATTAATTTCCACAGGCAGTGACATGGTTAAAATCGCCCACCTACTACCCTATGCGAAATCGCAGGAAAAAAACGCATGCAAAATCGCACCCACATGCGATTTCGTCTGCGGTGATTTCCCGGCGACACCACACAAGTGGAAATGCAGCCTTACTGATTTTACTGCAACACCACTATGTTCTAATATGACCCATGTAAGGGCTGCAAACTGTTGCGCTTCACAACTGACATCGTTTACAAATTAACATTGGTACATGACCTCTTTCATGTCATTTAAAGTCTGACTACATCCTCAAATTCATTGGTCAAATGTGCTTGTCATTGCAGTGCATCCTGCTCTCTTGCCTTTATGGATGCAGCTGCTAGGCGGGTCAATCAGGTAAGGCAATGTGACTCTTAAATCAGGAAAATAAAACAAAAAAACTTTTCATTTTCACAAAAAAACATGTGGAGGTGGGACTTAGGGCTGGTTCACATGGGCGTCTGCTGAGCTTTTGCTTGGCATTGCGTTCAAACGCCAGCGTTTAAAAGCTAGCTTTTGAAAAGCGTTCAAGGCTAGCAGTTCTGGTCTCTGCTATTGTTTCCTCGCGTTTACTGCCTCTGAAAGCAGCATGTTGCTTTTGAGACTAGACGCAACGCTGGGATCTACTGCCAGGCTTTCATGAAAGCCTGCAAAAGCCAGCTCTAAACGCTCCCATTCACTTGCATGGGATGGCAGTAGATCCCAAAAAACGCTGCGTCTGAAATGATGCGTTAAACGCCACAAAAACGCCCGTCTGAACCAGCCCTTAAAGAACTGAAGCAAGAGGAATATGGAGGCTGCCTATGTGGACGACTGTAGGTCATCCAGATAGACGCAGCTGTAGTCTAACTGGATGCGTATTCGCATCCAGTGTTACTGCGGCGAGTGCATGTGCGCACACTCACCGCTCGTTCCTGGCAGCATTTACATGGCATATACAATCCACACAAAATAACGGGGTTTTAAATGAACAATCAGTCTTATTCTTCATTTTCCAAATTTCTTCAAGATCTTCATCGACGAGATCCTGGTCACTTGCTTTTCATGGATGCGCCTCAGCGTCCAGGATCTCGTCTGAGTGCTGGCTTATTGATTTTACAGATTGCGATGCGATATTATCTATGAACCGACATTTGATATGTGTGTGTACTGTATGCCTCTGAGGAAGCGGTCTTTGACCGTGAAACACGTGTCAGGCAGTCCTTTTTTATGATGTGGAGTCCTGTATTGGTTCTTGTGCTTACTTGTCCACAATCTTGAAGAAATTTGGAAAGTTGAAGAATAAAAGACTGATTGTTCATTTAAAACCCTGTAATTTTGTGTGGATTGTATATGACATTGTATGAGGGGTGGAACTATACTATTACATTTTAAGTGATCTTGTATTGCTCTAGAATTTACATGGCGTTGATTGGTGAAGAGGAACAAGCGTCCCCCAAACCATTCGCAGTCCTTAGAATGAATAGGCATGACCCTGATTAGGGGCCATGTCCATTCATAACAGAAGTAAACAAGTGTGTAAAAAAAAATTGAACACTTCCTGGTAAGGCCTTGTTCACATTTTGTGCAGAAGGCCATGCGATCAGACCACAACACGTACGATCGCACACCCTCTGTACTGCTGATCCCATTCATTACAGTGAATGGGTCACCGAAAAATGCGTGCAGCAGTGCGATAGCGCATCACTCTGCTGCGCAGCGCATATGATGGAAACGGCAGAAGTGTTGTCTATGCACTTCTGCTGTTCATGTCTCACATCATACGCCTTGCGGAAATGCGCACAGCAGCGCGAATGGTGTAAACGAGGCCTAAAAGTTAAATTACAGCCACCATACGTTTTTAAATAAAATGAATCCCTTCCAAAGCTCCTCCCTTCCCCCAGTTACCAAAAAACAACCCCCCCCCCCCAAAAAAAAAAACATTTAAAAGAAAGTACACAAATAGTTGCCTTAGGGACTCGGCTTTTTTTAATATGTATGTCATAAGGGCATATTGCTGTTATGTTGGCAAATAAGGCCTTGTAATTTTTGACCAGACAAAAAAAAAAATAAATAAACCCTTTTATTTCCAAATATACTGTCGTCACACATTGTATTAGGGATATGATGTAAATGTTGTGATAGCCGGGACTAATGGGCAAATAAAATGTGAGGGTTTTATTTATAGTAACATTGCTTATTTTAAAACCATATGGGATGAAGTTGAAAATAGTGTGTTTTTTTTCTTGTTTTTCCCTTTAAGATGCATAGAAAATAAAGTATTTACTGAATATAAGTATCGCCCACAAAAAGCCTAATTTGTGGTAAAAAAAAAAAACCCCAAGGTATAGATTATTCAGGTGCAAGAATCAGTGATAAAGTAATAGCAAAATGAATGGGAGGCGCACTGACAGGTGGAAATGTCTCTTGGCGATAAAGGTAAAATGGCCTGTGGGCAGAAGTGGTTAAACAATCCCAGTTGCCTGGCTGTCCTGCTGATCCTCTGCCTCTCATACTTTCAGCCATAGCCCCTGAACAAGCATGCAGCAGATCAGGTGTTTCTGACATTATTGTCAGATGTGACAAGATTAGCTGCATGCTTGTTTCTGGTGCGATTCAGATATTGCTGCCGTCAAATAGATCAGCAGGGCTGCCGGGCAACTGGTATTGTTTAATCCTACTAATATAATAAATGGGAAAGTTCGGATGTTTGTTACTCGATCACGCAAAAATGGCTGAACGGATTTGAATGAAATTTGGCACACACATAGTACATTACCTGGAATAAAGTATAGGATACTTTTTATTCCCATAACCAAAAAGGGGGCGGAGACAAATACAAATTTCACTGGAAAATGTAAACAGCAGCCATTCTTACACTGTTAATGGCAGGGTTCTCAAACTTTGCACAGTTGGTCACTGGGTGACTGGGATTAATATTCAGAAAGGTGGGTGGAGTCTATAAAAGCCAATCAAAATTAACCTATTGATTTTCAAGGGGAATATTTACATTGCTTCCATTCTTGCACTGTTAATGGCAGAAGCCTCAAACCTAGTACAGTTGATTATTGGGTGACTAGGGTTCAATTTCAGAAAGGGGGTGGAGCCACAAACAGCCAATTAGATTTGTTTCATTTCAATGCAAATTATTGATGCCAAACACCGCAAAGCTCACAAACTTGGTAATTGATTAATTGTGCGTTAGGGTTAGAAAAGTAGGCACAGCCAACACCAGCCGAATACATAAGCGGGCAACGCCAGGTCATTAGTGGGCGGAGACAAATACAAATTTTACTGGGAAAATGTAACAGCAGCCATTCTTACACTGTTAATGGTAGGGTTCTCAAACTTTGCACAGTTGGTTACTGGGTGACTGGGGTTAATATTCAGAAAAGTGGGTGGAGCCTACAAAAGGCAATCAAAAATGACCTACTGATTTTTCAGGGGAATATTTCATTGCTGCCATTCTTGCACTGTTAATGGCACAAGCCTCAAACCTGGTACAGTTGATCATTGCGTGACTGGGGTTTTCATTTATAAAATGGGGTGGAGCCACACACAGCCAATATGATTTGTTTCATTTTAATGCAGGTTATTGATGCCAAAGTCCGCAAAGCTCACAAACTTGGTCATTGAGTAATTGATTAATTGTGTGTTAGGGTTAGGAAAAGTGGGCGCAGCCAGCACCTGCAAAATACATAATCGTGCAATGCCGGGTCATCAGTAGGCGGAGACAATGCAAATTTCACTGAGAAAATGTAAACTACAGCAATTCTTACACTGTTAATGGCAGGGTTCTCACACTTTGCACAATTGGTCACTGGGTGACTGGGAATAATATTCAGAGAAGTGGGTGGAGCCTACAAAAGCCAATTAAAATTCACCTATTGATTTTCAAGGGTAATATGTAATTGCTACCATTCTTGCACTGTTAATGGCACAAGCCTCAAACCTGGTACAGTAGGTCATTGGGTGACTGGAGCTCAAATTCAGACAAAGGGGTGGAGCCACAAACAGCCAATCAGATTTGTTTAATCTCAATGCAAATTATTGATGACAAAGACCGCAAAGCTCACAAACTTGGTTATTGAGTAATTGTGTGTTAGGGTTAGAAATAGTAGGAGGAGCCAACACCAGCCAAATACATACCTGAACAATGTTAGGAAATAAGTGGGTGGAGAAAAATATAAATTTCATTGCGCAAATGTAAACTGCAGCCATTCTTACACTGTTAATGGTAGGGTTCTCAAACTTTGCACAGTTGGTGACTGGGATTAATATTCAGAAAAGTGGGTGGAGCCTATAAAAGCCAATCAAAATCCACCTATTGATTTTTAAGGGGAATATGTAATTGCTGCCATTCTTGCACTGTTAATCACCTGTACCTGGTACAGTTGGCCATTGGGTGATTGGGGTTCAAATTCAGAAAAGGGGTGGAGCCACATCCAATCAGATTAATTTTATTTCATTGCAAATTATTGATGCCAAAGACCGCAAAGCTCACATACTTGGTCATTAAGTAATTGTGTGTTAGGGTTAGGAAAAGTGGGCAGAGCCAAAACTAGCCAAATACATACCCGGGCAACGCCGGCCGTCCAGCTAGTAGAAAATAAATCTGTATGGATAGGTGCCCAGTTCAGTCCCATATTACATTGCTGAATGTGGCTGGTTTCAGGACCCGTCTTGTTCAGTTGTGGGATTAGTTGTTGCTGTAAATTAACAGGTTGTTCATTTCAGAGCTGTCAGATTAGGCGCGACCTCCCCTCCCCCAAATACTTGGATTCTTCTTCCTTTATGACTCCAAAGTCATAACAGTTACATAATGCGCAAGCAGTCTGGCGTCTCCCCGAGAGAAACAAAACATACCGATTGTTCCTTCTCACTTATTGTTCGTTTGTTTTATCCCTGGAGCCCCGGGGCTTTTCTCAAAAACTACAAAAACAGGACAAAACTTTTTCTCTTTATTTTTTCTCTGCAAAAAGTTAACTGTATAGAGTTGTAGAATTTTACAGTTAAAGCGGATCCGAGATGAAAAACTAACTATAACAAGTAACTTGTCTATATATCTTATCTAAAGTTTAGATGGTTTACACAGCAAATCTAGCTGCAAACAGCTTTAATAGAATATGATTATTTCTTCCTGTGATACAATGACAGCAGCCATGTTGTTTGTAAACATTACACAGAGGCAGGCTTATCTGCATCTTGAGCAAAAAAAACCTAATCCCCCCTCCTCCCCTCTGCCTCTGAAATCTCCGGCTAGCATCACCTCCTCCTCCTCCTGCCCAGACTGAGCTCCCATGAGCCCTTGCTACTGTCTGAAAGTGCCAAGGCTCTCTGAAAACCTGTGGGCGTGGCTTGTTTAGTTTATAGGGAATTAGAGTATTAAAACAAAAACAAAAAAGTATTTGGCTTGAGGAATGCCCTATAAACAATAGGAAAGGAACACAATTATGCAATGAGTAAAAGTTTATCTCGGATCCACAAAAGCCCAGTTCTACCTTAGATAGGGGAGTGATGATTATTATTATAATTATTGATTTTTTTAAAGCGCCAACATATTCCGTGGCGCAGTACAAAGTAAGAAACAAAGGTGGGGTACAAAATAATACAGACAATGCTGTACACAAAATATACAAAATACCGAATTGGTAATTGCAGTGACTTGAATAAAATGGATAACAAGTTCCAAGACACAAAAGCGTGAGAGAGTCCTGATAATGTTTAAAGTAAACCTTGAGGGGCCGGTGATCGCTAGCGCTATGAGAAGCGATAGAGGAACTGGAAGTATATGGCATTGCCTCAGTGCAGCGATCGATTTGCGGAAAACGAAAATGTGCATGCATCGCTTTTTTGCGATTTTAGAGCGATTGTGATTGAAATGATAAAAAAGTGAATCGCAATTGTTTAAAAAACCCATTAACCACCCTGGCGTTCTATTGATTGCGCAAGGGGGGCTACGCAGCACTATTTTTTAAATCATGTAGCTAGCCTAGCGCTGAGCAGCGGCATCCCCCCGCCCCTTCCGATCGCCTCCGGCGATCAGCTCAAACAAGAAATCCCATTCAGAATGGGATTTCCTGTTTGACTCCCCCTGTCACCATGGCGACGATCGTGATGACGTCATCAATGTCGTGACGTCAGAGGGAGTCCCGATCCACCCCTCAGTGCTGCCTGACACTCATTGGCCAGGCTGTGTACAGGGTCTCGGGGAGGGGGGCCTTGTTACGTGGCGGGTAGCGGCGCATCGGCGGTGAGTGGCGGTGATCGTCCCCAACACGCAGCTAGCAAAGTGCTAGCTGCGTGGGTTTTTTTTTTTTTTTTTTTTAAATTATGAAAATCGGCCCACCAGGGCCAGAGCAATCCAGTGCGGTGGTCATGGACGAGCTGAGCTCTTCCGTATCGCTAAGCTGGTTAAATTAACCAGTAAAAGCAAGAAAAAATCCACATCGTAAAACGCTAGCAATTTTGCTACTGTTTTGCGATCCCCGGTGTGAACGGGGCCGTAGTGGGGAGAAAATGTTCAATGTTTCTTACCTGGGATTTCCCCCTGTAGTATCTTGGGTCCCTTTGTGTCCTTTCGGTGTCCTGCCGGTCCCCTGTGTTTTGCGCGGTTACCCAATACTCTGCTCCGCCTCCTTCATCGTGCTCCCGTTGCTGGGAGCATTCTGCGCATGCACAGTCCGTAGAACTTGCAACTGTGCCTTGCGCAGAACTCTCTTGGCCACGGTAGCTTGATTGAGGAGGCACGAGGCCTGGACCGCACATGGAGAGTAGTCCGCGACTGAGCTGACAGCGACACAATGGACGTTACTGGAAAGTCATTGAAGGGATTTCAGATACTTTGTGCGCTGGAAGAAGCCCCAGGTAAGTACAGCTCAACTTTTTTTTTTCTCTCACAAGTTTACCCGAGGTAAAAACATTTAGAAAAAAAAAATTCTCTGCAGATGCTTCCCACATCTTCCTGGCTCCCACTGTTACCATACATGACACTACGGCAGCCAAACAGCGCCTGCACGAGTACGACCGTGCTACTGCGCAAGCCACACGAGCACAACAGCGCATGAAGAGGAGAACGAATGCAAACTTCAGTCCCAGGCTGTGGCAGTAGGAGAAAAGGACACAGAAGCCTCTGACAACAGTTTCAACGCAAAATCATAATGCAAAATTTTTTGCGCATAAACATAATGATGTGTAAGTTTGCAAAAGTTTCTCGTGTCCACAAACAAGGCATTTCTGAAAAAATTAGTTTTCTCCTGAAACTTGCAAAACCAGAAAATTACGCAAAATAAAGATTAGCCATGAAAACGTAATTATGACCAAAATAATGGTTGCAAAAATTATGTAAAAATGAACCATTTTGAAAATGTGATATTCTTCTTTTTGTTGAAGAAATAATGAAGCGATCTTGCCAGTTCAGGCCTGTGTTTTTTAGGCAGAGATCAGCTAGGGAGCTAGGGTCACAATGCGCACACATGTACTATCATGCTATTACGGCTGTTTTACAAGTGTATGTGCTTTGCTGTATTTTGCAGATTGTTCGTAAAGTGCAGAGTGCAGGCTTTATAATATTACGTTTCCACTTATGCAATCTGATTTCAACCAGATTTGGCATAATTGCAAATAGACATTAGACTTTGACCATGACAGGGATTAGATTGTGATCTCCTCTGAGGACAGTCAGTGACAGGACTATGTACTCTGTACAGTGCTGCAGAAGATGTCACTGCTATAAAAATACATAATATTAATATGGGAGGACATTAGATTATGACTATGGTAGGGTTAGATTGTGTGCTCCTCTGAGGACAGTCAGTGACATGACTATGTACTCTGTAATGTGCTGCAGAAGATGTCAGGGCTATATAAATACATAATAATAATATGGTAGGACATATGACTATGACTATGGTAGGATTAGAGTGTGAGCTCCTCTGAGGACAGTCAGTGACATGACTATGTACTCTGTAAAGTGCTGCAGAAGATTTCAGTGCTATATAAATACATAATAATAATATGGTAGGACTTTAGATTATGATTATGGTAGGATTAGATTGTGAGCTCCTCTGAGGACAGTCAGTGACATGACTATGTACTATGTAATGTGCTGCAGGAGATGTCAGTGCTATATAAATACATAATAATAATATGGTAGGACATTAGACTATGATTATGGTAGGATTAGAGTGTGAGCTCCTCTGAGGACAGTCAGTGACATGACTATGTACTATGTAATGTGCTGCAGGAGATGTCAGTGCTATATAAATACATAATAATAATATGGTAGGACATATGACTATGATTATGGTAGGATTAGAGTGTGAGCTCCTCTGAGGACAGTCAGTGACATGACTATGTACTCTGTAAAGTGCTGCAGAAGATTTCAGTGCTATATAAATACATAATAATAATATGGTAGGACTTTAGATTATGATTACGGTAGGATTAGATTGTGAGCTCCTCTGAGGACAGTCAGTGACATGACTATATACTCTAATGTGCTGCAGAAGATTTCAGTGCTATATAAATACATAATAATAATATGGTAGGACATTAGACTATGACTATGGTAGGGATTAGATTGTGAGCTCCTCTGAGGACAGTCAGTGACATGACTATATACTCTAATGTGCTGCAGAAGATTTCAGTGCTATATAAATACATAATAATAATATGGTAGGACGTTAGACTATGACTATGGTAGGGATTAGATTGTGAGCTCCTCTGAGGACAGTCAGTGACATGACTATGTGCTCTTTAAAGTGCTGCAGAAGATGTCACTGCTATATAAATGCATAATAATAATATGGTAGTACATTAAACTAGGACTATGGTGGATTAGATTGTGAGCTCCTCTGAGGACAGTCAGTGACATGACTATGTGCTCTGTAAAGTGCTGCAGGAGATATCAGTGCTATATAAATGCATAATAATAATATGGTAGTACATTAAACTATGATGGATTAGATTGTGAGCTCCTCTGAGGACAGTCAGTGACATGACTATGTACTCTGTAAAGTGCTGCAGAAGGTGTCAGTGCTATATAAAAATACACAATAATATTATGGGAGGATATTACACTATGGTAGGGATTAGATTGTGAGCGGGTGTTAGTGGTTAGGTTACAGGAAATAGCGGTGTGTATTGCGGTTGGCGCTGTGATGAGGGTTTTTCGGATTTCTCGATCGTTGAAGTCTCTTCTTCCCGGAAAGCTGTCTTTCATTTGTGGCTATTAGCAGTGGCTGATTATGGCGCCGGCTCCATTGGAGACATTCTAGTGAAATTGCTGCGGTAATTACACCTCTTCCTCAGAGTCACCAGATGATTTCTGCCCCGGGCTTTACACAGCGGCCTCGCTACACACGGATAAACATCCAGGGTCACGCCATGATGTAAGCCTCCTGTATGTATGTATGTATGTATGTATATACAGTACAGACCAATAGTTTGGACACACCTTCTCATTCAAAGAGTTTTCTTTATTTTCGTGACTATGAACATTGTAGATTCACACTGAAGGCATCCAAACTATGAATTAACACATGTGGAAGTATAGTACATAACCAAAAAGTGTGAAACAACTGAGAATATGTCATATTCTAGGTTCTTCAAAGTAGCCACCTTTTGCTTTGATTACTGCTTTGCACACTCTTGGTATTATCTTGATGAGCTTCAAGAGTTGTCACCTGAAATGGTTTTCACTTCACAGGTGTGCCCTGTCAGGTTTAATAAGTGCCTTATAAATGGGGTTGGGACCATCAGTTGCGTTGTGGAGAAGTCAGGTGGGTACACAGCTGATAGTCCTACTGTATAGACTGCTAGAATTTGTATTATGACAAGAAAAAAGCTGCTAAGTAAAGAAAAATGAGTGGCCATCATTACTTTACGAAATGAAGGTCAGTCAGTCAGAAAAATTGGGAAAACTTTGAAAGTGTCCCCAAGTGCAGTCTCAAAAACCATCAAATGCTACAAAGAAACTGGCTCACATGCGGACCGCACCAGGAAAGGAAGACCAAGAGTCTCCTCTGCTGTGGAGGATAAGTTCATCCGAGTCACCAGCCTCAGAATTTGCAGGTTAACAGCAGCTCAGATTAGAGACCAGGTCAATGCCACACAGAGTTCTAGCAGCAGACACATCTCTAGAACAACTGTTAAGAGGAGACTGTGTGAATCAGGCCTTCATGATAGAATATCTGCTAGGAAGCCACTGCTAAGGACAGGCAACAAGCAGAAGAGACTTGTTTGGGCTAAAGAACACAAGGAATGGACATTAGACCAAGAGAAATCTGTGCTTTGGCCTGATGAGTCCAAATTTGAGATTTTTGGTTCCAACCACCGTGTCTTTGTGCAATGCAGAAAAGGTGAACGGATTGACTCTACATTCCTGGTTCCCACCAAGAAGCATGAAGGAGGAGGTGTGATGGTGTGGGGGTGCTTTGCTGGTGACACGGTTGGGGATTTATTCAAAATTGAAGGCATTGTGTTTAGTTGGACCATCATTTATTTTTCAACAGGACAATGACCCCAAACACACCTCCAGGCTGTGTAAGGGCTATTTAACCAGGAAGGAGAGTGATGGGGTGCTGCGCCAGATGACCTGGCCTCCACAGTCACCAGACCTGAACCCAATCGAGATGGTTTGGGATGAGCTGGACCGCAGAGTGAAGGCAAAAGGGCCAACAAGTGCTAAGCATCTCTGGGAACTCCTTTAAGACTGTTGGAAGACCATTTCAGATCACTACCTCTTGAAGCTCATCAAGAGAATGCCAAGAATGTGCAACGAAACGATTTGTTCATTTGCTCCTTTTCCTGCACTTGCTAGTATTACGGCCCATTGACGCTAGAAGCGCTTTTCTGGGCGTTTTGTGATTGATCAGAGATTTTTAAAATCGCTCCCATTCATTTTCAGAAAAATCGCCGAAAAATTGCTGCAATTTCACGATCGCATGCGTTAAAATCGCAGTTTTTTCTGCAATTTTTACCGCAATTTTAATAGATGTAAATTGGAACTATTTAAAAAAAATGCTGATCAATTGCAAAACGCTCAGAAAAGCGATTCTAGTGGGAATGGGCCTTTAAGCCTAGTACACACTTTCAATTATGATTGGCCAATCACTGACTGGTTTTGCCACTTCCATATAGTATGAGGGGGGGGGGGAGGGTTGGTCAGGGTTAGCATCACCGTGGGGGGGGGGGGGGAGGGATGTAGTTAGCTTTAGGCTCCACCGGGGAGGAGGGTTAATTAGGGTTAGGCGCCACCAGGCGAGGGGTCTGTGTGAGAGTAGGGTTGGGTTAAGCTTTACTGTTGAATTACGTAACGATTTTTAACATTCATATCTTTTCGTTATTATTTCCCGCCTGTTTTTACAACGGTATTTATTGTTAATCAAGTTTGACCACGTTGTTTATCGTTAGCAGATTTCGTTATCCACCGGCGCCATTTTGTTATCCAGGCGAGCCCTTTTTTCATGCACCCGTTTCCTACTTGGTCCCCTAGGCCTAGAGTATACTAGCGCAAAAGGTGGATCAGCGCTACACCAGGCCGCCTCCGAATGGCCTCCATCAGAGATGCGCTGAGCCCCCCCAGGAACTACAAACGCACCTTGAACCCAAACAGAAGCTCTGCATATACACCAAAAGCATAGCTGTTAAGTGGGAGCAGCTGACCAAAAACGAATTACATTAGTACATAGCAAGGAAATGAGCAGCGCTACTTAAAAACAGACTAGTGCCTACCTGCAAAAGAGTGCAAGCCCCACTTGTGGGATATAATACACACCGAGCATACACATGACCTGTCTACCACTACCTCCTCTACCAACATCCTCCTCTAGTGGTAGACAGGTCATGTGTATGCTCGGTGTGTATTCGACCCCACAAGTGGGGCTTGCACTCTTTTGCAGGTAGGCACTAGTCTGTTTTTAAGTAGCGCTGCTCATTTCCTTGCTATGTACTAGAGTATACTAGCGCCAAAATATACCATAAAGTAGGTTAAAAAGTACTATCAAAATTAATTGGCCCTCATACAGCATGTAGGTGGTAAAATTGGCCAATCATTGGTTGATGGAAATCTGATGTGTGTAGGCACCGTTTTAAAGGTCCTGCGGGGAAAATAAACTGCAGCCAATGATTATTTTTGCTAATCAGACGATGAGCCTTAACCATATCCAGCCACCCATCTAGTCCCTACCATAGTCCTATGTCTATGTATGTATCATGTAGTGTATGTATCATAGTCTAGGGCCAATTTAGAGGGAAGCCAATTAACTTATCTGTATGTTTTTTGGGATGCGGGAGGAAACCGGAGTGCCCGGAGGAAACCCATGCAGACACGGGGAGAACATACAAACTCCTTGCAGATGATGACCTGGCTGGGATTCGAACCAGGTACCCAGTGCTGCAAGGCGAGAGCGCTAACCACTACGCCACCGCGCTTCTATGCGCTAAAAAAGCGCACCCATTCACTTGCATTGATGTGCGCTTTATAGCTCATTGCACAGAAATGCATGCAACACTACGTTTTTGTAGCTCAGTGCAGCACATAGATGGGAACCAGGCACATTTAATGACATGGGAAAATCAGTACCTTGCAGAACGCACAGGACAATGCGCTGTGAAAAGCGCACAGAAACGGCCCTGATGTGAAGGAGGCCTGATACCTACAAGTAAGCATGCTCTGCCGAGTAGCTATTCAGAATCAAAAAGTTAATTACAGCACCTGTGGGGGCGGGTGAGGGAGGGTTAACTTACCCATGTTGCCGTCTGTTCTAAAACGTTCCGATCAGTGGCCCACGTTACGTTCCAAGTCGCATTCCACGTCACTACCATGCTTCCTCCTTCTGGGTTGAGGTCGCTACTCGGATGAGCAGGCCTACCTGTCTTCAGAACCTTATTTTATTTTATGATCACTTTGAAATATAGACAGTATGTATTTCTGTACCCAGAGTCAGGGGCATAACTACAGGGCAGCAGTCCCTGTGACCGCAGGGGGGGCCAGAGCTGTAAGGGGCCCCAACTACTACTTCACTCCCTCCGATAAAGAGGCCCATCCTTCAGATCAGGTGTTTTGTGGCCACACTCGTTCTATGACCCCCCCCCCCCTCCCCCAGGCTGTGAGGGTCACCAGGGTAGGCAAGGGAAAGGTTGTGGATATGGGGGGAGGCATCAAAGTTATGCAGGGCGGTCCCGTGATTTGTAGTTGAGTATGAAGATTGTGAGTGGGCACACCGTTTACTGCAGAGTCGGGTGCTTGGTATTATGGCATAGGCACGCCACCAGCAAAGTCCATCATCTAATATACCAGCACTCCATAGTTGCAAGAAATCGTGCTATTTTATTGAGCCGTCATATCCACAAAAGCAGACGACAATTGTTTCGGGGGCCTTGCTGGGTCCCCCTTTTATCAAGGCGTGTGGTTACGCCTTGATAAAAGAACGTGATTTCTTGCTACTACGGAGTGCTGGTATATTTGATGATGTGATTTCTAGTTAGGCCCCGCCCAGGATACTAAACAGAAGGATAAATAAAAAACATTAAACATTCCCTTTAAAGTGGACCTGAACTCAGAACTTCCCCTCTGCTCTAAAAAATAAGCAGCAGCATAATAACCTTTAAAGGATACCCGAAGTGACATGTGACATGATGAGATAGACATGGGTATGTACAGTGCCTAGCATACAAATAACTAGACCGTGTTCCTTTTTTCTGTCTCTGCCTGAAAGAGTTAAATATCAGGTATGTCAATGGCTGAATCAGTCCTGACTCAGACAGGAAGTGACAACAGTGTGACCCTCACTGATAAGAAATTCCAACTATAACGCCCTTTCCTAGCAGAAAATGGCTTCTGAGATCAGGAAAGAGATAAAAAGGGTCAATAGTCCATAGATTTTAGCTCTGGCATACTTCAATGAATGTGTCATTGAGCAAAAACAATACAGTTAAAACTTAAAAAGTAGATTTAAACATAAAACTGTGGAATATCTTAAAAATTCATTTTTAGGAGAAGGAAGATAGATACAATTGTTTATTTCATTTGTTTATTTTCGCCCCGGGTGTCCTTTAAAAAAAACCATTTCTTTCTTACAGCTGATACAATTCCTGCAATAAATCTGCAGTGTGTCTACTTCCTGCTTTCATGGAAGCAGCCATAGGGCTTACTTCCTGTGTTTACCAGTTAGCTGCTGTGCTGAGGCAGCTAGCTAAAGCAGCTGAGAGATCAAATTACAACTTGTGATTAGTCTTAGATAAGGGGCAACTAGACAGGCTAAACTCTCTAAATACATACAGGGTGCATTTCTCTGTTTTCCTTCTGTCCTGTGCGAGAGTTCAGGTCCACTAACACGTTTCCCGCAAAAATATTTTCTTGTAATTAGCGAATAGATTTTGACGTTTATATTTATCCTCCTCGCTTAGCGTCTTCCCCGGTAATTATACCTTATGCAATCTCTACTAATTAGCCCAAGCTTTCCATCTCGGGCTTTTATAGGCTATTACATGTTTACATAACAGCTGCTCAGATGCCGCAACTGCGAAGCGGCTAATTTAATTTGCCGCCAACAAGGCCCGGTGTTAGCGCTGATACGCTCATTAATGAGATATAAAGTGATATTCGCGAATTCGCGGAGCCGCGTCTCTCGGCAGATGAAATATCAGGAAGGTGAGATTTTCTCGAGGCTCGTGGAAGCCCCTCGGATTTTCCAGAAAGTCAGGATATCAACTGAATGAGAAGAAAAAAAACCCTGATAAGCCCTCTCTGCTGTAAGACGCGGGTTTTGTGCTTTACTAGTGAGGGCAGAAACAGAACTTGCCTTCCACAGGCTGAAAAGCGATTAACCTATAGTTAGTTTGCATGAAACCTCGATAAATCTCGGGTGGGACGATTGCTTTGCGCCGTCTCAGTCCGAGTATCTGCGATAGGGCGCCATTTAGTGATTCGCCAAGGCTGATTGCTAAACGGTGAACGATGGACTAGCCCAGTATGTAGAAAATGTCCCATTAAAGAGAAACCCGATGTGGTTTTTTGAGGGGCAGATGGGAGACAGGCATGTTCTCTGCCTCATAACTTGCCTCTGTGTACCCACTGCCGCTTTCTGCCCCACCGCCGCACTATAGCCCCCCGAGATTAGCAACAATAGTTGTCGCTAACTCAAAAGGTAAACATGGGAGAGGAATTCCCTGTTCACAACGCCCGCCAGGGGCAATCCTGCAGGGTTTCCAGAGCTGTCATTGGGCAGCTCTCCCTGGCCGCACCCCCTGCCACTCCCCCACCTCCCTGCACGCTATGAATGAGAGAATTAATCTCTCATTCCAGTGTCATGACCCAGAGGTCACGAAAGTGAAAGTGGTCCATTGCGGCTCACAGGAGCGACAGTTTTGGACAGAAGGGTAACTAGAGATCACTGGGCCCCCCTGCAAAACTTTGGATGGGGCCCCCATTTGTGCAGAGAATAGAAATCTTTTTCTCTTTGTGCCCAGACTACTCCAGCATCCCTACAGTACACCGCACTTGGGGAGGGGTAGAAAGACTGCAGATAGAGCAGTGCTGTACACAAGACCCTGCTGAATACGGACTGTCTACAAATCTGTGTCTGCAAAACTTCATGATTCCTTATCAGTGGCTGAGCAGATGCAGTCATTAGAACATTGGTGCAGAGAGCAGAAAGTTTTTTTCTCTCCGTGCCCTTAAGGTGGCCACTAATGGTCCAATTTCTAGTGAAAAATCGTTCCAGCGATCAGAAATTCTGATCGGACGAAAAATCGTTCACTACACCATCAACTAACCAATCATTGCTTCCTATCTATCATGACCACCAAGAAAATCCAAATTTTCGTTCGCCGAAAATTCATTCGGGCGACATTTTTTTCACTCATTCATAATCGATTGTGTCCACCAATGGAGATTATTTACAACCAATCCGATCAGAATTTCTGATCGCTCGAACGATTTTTCGCTAGAAATTGGACCGTTAGTGGCCAGCTTAAGTTGTTAGTCTCTCAGGACAGGGAAAATAAACTTCAACCCCCATGGGCCCCCCTGCAGCTGCATCCCTTGCAGGGTCTATTGTTACGCCCCTGGTTTTGGAGGCTACCTGATCCGCTTGGCCCCCCGCAGGATCAGGTAGCCTAGTTTTTTTTTTTTTTTTTAATTTCATAAGCCCACCTTGGGCTCTCTTTAACCTCAACTAAAACTTTTTGGAGCTTTTGCGCTTCAATATAAAATATAGTAAAAGCGACAAAGTCGCTTTTCAATCACTGTACAAATACGATTTTGCAGAGATTTTACAACCCAGAATCACAAAATAACTGAAAAATCACAAATCTCAATCGCTGTTCAAATCGCTAGTATTAAAAATCAAAATCGCTTCAAAAGCCCAGAAATTGCTCTGGAAAAACGCTGCAAAAATCGCTATTAAAAGCACTCAGAGATTGTGGTTGCGAAAAACAAAAGTTTGCTTTCCTAAAACAGAAAGAATTTGCGATAATTCAGGTTGGAGTGAGCTCTGAGATGTCTCCCAGTGCATCACTGCTGAATATATGCAAATTAACCATTCTACCCTTAGAAGCTAAACACACCTCCAGAACCGCTGGAATGCAATGATGTGTCAGCTTGTTAATTTGTACAGAGCCATAATAATCCAACATGCATACAGACTGTTTCGGATTGTTTGATCCTCATCAGTGCATGGCATGGATTAATTTGGCTCTATGGAGATTGTGGTTGCGTTTCACGCTTTCTAGTGGGCCCCAGTCGTTAGGTCAGTTGAAAATCTAAATGTTGGCGCAATTTTTCCCCTTCGTTCTCCAAGCGCTGCATGCAGGGTGACCGCTCTCATAGGGAGACCCTGGGCTAGCAGTTTGCCGATCGCCGGTGATTGGCATTCGCAGTGCAGTCGCCACGGAATCACCTGCAGTGTGAAACAGCCCTCAGTCTTTTCAGCACGTATCTGTTACTTCTTCTTCACATGGCTATTAGGTAACAGCTGATCATGTGTCATAACATTCCCTCTCTGAAACTTAGACCAGGTCACAGAAGTTGCAAAACATCTTTATGTGAGAACAGGGGGCCCTGAGGGGACCCCGGAGGAATGTATGGCATGTTCTGCAGGGTGTCAGGGGTCTCCCCAGCTGGCCTGTGTCACCCACCCCTGCATGTCCAGGCTTCTGCGGAATGTGGCACTATCACCACCTGCTAACAAGCGCAGAAGGAACTGCGGCAAAACCGTCGCCACTCTGCTTATATCGCTCAAGCCGACATTCATGCAGAGGGGTTTTTGGGTTCTTTTTTTTTTTTTACCTGCATACGCAAAAAATTTTTGAATTTATTGTGCTTAACAGTCGATTAACATTACAAAGCAAAACGGACATTTTTTTGTCTGTTTTGCCAGATCGCAGAAACTGAAGGTCGAATGTTATTAATAACCGCAACACAAAAATCTGCATGATTGTTTCCGGACAGCATAGGCGTTTCCCGCAGACGCGATGTTTGCTCTGGTTGACCGTCATCAATGGCATGGTGGCATAGTCCCCTGTTCAAATCCCAGCCAGGGCACTATCTGTATGGAGTTTGTATGTTCTCCCCGTGTCTGTGTGGGTTTCCTCTGGGCACTCCGGTTTCCTCCAACATCCTAAAAACATACAGATGTTAAATTCCCCCTAAATTGTCCCTAGACTACCATACATACACTACACAATGGGAGGGGCTGCTGTACATGGATGTTACACATGGAAGAGGGGGCTGCACATGGAATGGGAGAGTCTGCTGTACATCGATGTTACACATGGAAGAGGGGGCAGCACATGGAATGGAAGTCAGGTACAGTACATGGATGATACACATGGAAGAGGGGGCTGCACATAGAATGGGAGGAGCTGCAGTACATGGATGATACACATGGTAGAGGGGGCTGCACATGGAATGGGAGGAGGCAGCTGTACATAGAAGATACACATGTAAGAGAGGGCTGCACATGGAATGGGAGGGGCTGCTGTACATGGAAGATACACATAGAAGAAGGAGCTGCACATGGAATGGGAGGGGGCTGCTGTACATGGATGATACACATGGAAGAGGGGGCTGCACATGGAATGGGAGGGGCTGCTGTACATGGATGATACACATGGAAGAGGGGGCTGCACATGGAATGGGAGGGGCTGCTGTACATGGAAGATACACATGGAAGAAGGAGCTGCACATGTAATGGGAGGGGGCTGCTGTACATGGATGATACACATGGTAGAGGGGGCTGCACATGGAATGGGAGGGGCTGCAGTACATGGAAGATACACATGGAAGAGGGAGCTGCACATGGAATGGGATGGGCTGCTGTACATGGATGTTACACATGGAAGAGGGGGCTGCACATGGAATGGGAGGGGCTGCTGTACATGGATGTTACACGTGGAAGAGGAGGCTGCACATGGAATGGGAGAGTCTGCTGTACATGGATGTTACACATGGAAGAGGGGGCAGCACATGGAATGGGAGTCAGGTACAGTACATGGATGATACACATGGAAGATGGGGCTGCACATAGAATGGGAGGGGTTGCTGTACATGGATGTTACACATGGAAGAGGGGGCAGCACATGGAATGGAAGTCAGGTACAGTACATGGATGATACACATGGAAGAGGGGGCTGCACATAGAATGGGAGGAGGGCTGCTGTACATGGATGTTACACATGGAAGAGGAGGCTGCACAAGGAATGGGAGGAGCTGCAGTACATGGATGTTACATGTGGAAGAGGGGGCTGCACATGGAGAAAAACTCTCAGTATGGACTTGTAACTCTCAGACTATTAATCTTCCTGCACAGCCCCATAAAGCAGTCAGCAGAGAAACATTTTGTACATTTTGGGAGATGATCGTTGTTAGTCTGTCAGCAATCAGTGAAGAGGACGACACTAAGCTCTCATAAACAGGTCCGTCCTGCGCTGGGACGTGAGTGATGTACCCGGATCAGGCTAGACCGTCACGGAATGTGTTGCGTGTTGCGTCCTGCCCGGCTGTCTTGCGTGAGCGCTCAGTGTTACCCATAACATGTTGTAAGCTAATAAAACGTCGATCATGGTAAACCACGTAAGTGAAGGAGACGTCTCCTCATTAACTCTTACGCCCCGGGCCACAGAGTGACATGTACCTCTCCGGCTGATGTATAACACAGCGCGAGCTAACAGCAGGCTCCTGCACCCGCCTGATGACACGGGAGCCGCTCGCTAGCATCAATCTCTAATCACACCTTACTGGGGAAGTGAGAATGGCATTGAGCACGACGCCGCTGCGCTGCCAAACGCTTCTTCTGGAGACAATAATACCATGTACTCCGAATGGGGAACACAACATGGCAAATCTCCACTAGAACATAGAAGGGGGGGGGGGGGGGTGGCAGCAGGTATAAAGGACATATTAACTGTGAGGTATATGGTGGCTGCCATATTTATTTCCTTTTAAACAATACCAGTTGCCTGGCAGCCATGCTGGTCTATTTGACTGCAGTAGTGTCTGAATCACACACCACAAACAAGCATGCAGCTAATCTTGTCAGATCTGACAATAATGTCAGGAACACCTGATCTGCTGCATGCTTGTTCAGGGGCTATAGCTGAAAGTATGAGAGGCAGAGGATCAGCAGGACAGCCAGGCAACTGGTATTGCTTAAAAGGAAATAAATATGGCAGCCTCCGTATATTTCTCACTTCAGGTGTCCTTTAATTCCATCCTCATTACATTTTCTGTAAACATGAAGCATTTGACACAATGACATGACTATGTACTTTATAAAGTACTGCAGAAGATGTCAGTGCTATATAAAAACATAATAATAATATGGTAGGGCCTATAGTGCCTTATGGTAAATCCGGTCCTGACTATGGTAGGGTTAGAGACTAGTGTGAGCTCCTCTGAGGACAGTCAGTGACATGACTATGTACTCTGTAATGTGCTGCAGGAGATGTCAGTGCTATATAAATACATAATAATAATATGGTAGGACATTACACTATGACTATGGTAGGATTAGAGTGTGAGCTCCTCTGAGGACAGTCAGTGACATGACTATATAATCTGTAAAGTGCTGCAGGAGATGTCAGTGCTATATAAATACATAATAATAATATGGTAGGACATTACACTATGACTATGGTAGGATTAGAGTGTGAGCTCCTCTGAGGACAGTCAGTGACATGACTATGTACTCTGTAAAGTGCTGCAGAAGATGTCAGGGCTATATAACTAAATAATAATAATATGGTAGGGCATTAGGCTGTGACTGTGGTAGGATTAGATTGTGAGCTCTGAGGACAGTCAGTGACATGACTATGTACAATGTAAAGTGCTGCAGGAGATGTTAGCGCTATATACATAATAATAATAATAATAATATGGTAGGACATTAGAATATGACTATGGTAGGGACAACATTTCTAAGCTCCTTTGATTCTAATACTTTCTCAATATACCATTAAAAAATCAGCTTCATGGAAACAAATGTCCAAGATCTAAGCCTAATTTGCAATTATATGGTTAGATTTAGTTACAGGTGAGGAGGGCAGAATGATGACTCATCCTAGTCCTGCACCTCTTCACTGTCCAATCAGCAGGCTGTGGGAGGAGCTGCATTGTTCATTGGCAGAGCAGAGAGAGAGGAAGGCACAGAGCTGATTAGGCTGGGATATCTGAATCAGACAGAACAATATATCTGCAGGCAGGTGATGCATTTCCCCTGTACCGTATTACATTAGCGTGTTTATTTATTACCGCCTCAGGCACACACGATCGCTCTCCACGCCGTGCGGCTCACACATCAGCCATTTCATTCAGCTGACAAATAATACGACTTGTGACAGATCCTACAGACAGGGCGTGATCTCGAGAAACAGAGAGGAGGAAATGAGAGGGTGGATGTCCGGAAAAAGACATCGTAATTGTAGGCCTTGCCTGCTTGTAATGAAAACAAAGGGAATGTGAGAAACAGATAAAGTGCTGAGCGCTGCCTCGCCGCCGAGAGATTGTTTCTGCTGCGATTTCCAAACAATTCTGAGAGAAGAGAAGGAAAAGTGCTTCCTTCCTGCAGGGAAGATAACCGCTTATCAGCCCATCCGAGAAATCTACGGGGAAACATACAGGAAGTACAGGAGATATAGCCCACATGCGGGGCTCGGCCGTGCGAGCGCACCCCCCATCACGCTCCAGCAGACGGGAGAGTTCTGCGCCTGCGGGTACAGGGGCGTGGCCGGGGTACGCACAAGGACGAGCTGCGCATGCACTGCAGCATGCGCTTGGCCAGATTATCGGGGGGGATTTACAAAAGAAGGGAGACGCCGTAGAGGATGGCAAGGGAACTCACACACCTAATGGGGCTGGAGGAAACCCCAGGTAAGTATAAATACACCCATAGGGCCCATCACGGGTACACTTTAACCAGTTGAGGACCACAGGCTTACACCAACCCCCCCAGTGACCAGGCGATTTTTAGCAATTCAGCACTCTGCAGCTTTAACAGTTCGCTGCACGGCCGTACAACTGAGCACACAAATGAATCCTACCTCCTATTCTTCCCACAAAAAGGCCTTCCTTTTGATGGTCTCTAATTGCAGCTGCAATCGTTAGGTTTTTTTTTATTTAAAAAAAACAAAAACCCTTTTTAATTTCCATAGTTATCCCTCCCTGCCCCCTTCCCCTCCCTAAAATTGGCCCTAGGCTGCGATCCATACTTTCATAGGCCTATGAGAGGGATTTGATTGTGAGCTCGAAGGGACAGGTAAGTGTCCCCTGTACAGTGCTGGGCTAGATCACAGCGCTGCACAAATCTAAATAAAGGGGTTTCCTCCCCCCTTTCTCTTTCTAACAGCCTGCCATGCTGATCACGGCGCACCGCTGCGTGTCTCTGCAGGGAATGTTCGCGCATGCACACGTGTGCGTTTCCCTGCTAATCCCCGCCTACAGGACCTGATGCCGATCGGATGTTTGGCATTTGGGAGGGGGTTAAGGAACCGGCTGGTTACTTGGTTTTGTAATGAGCTGCTCAAGTAGTGGCTGAATAGTGTAAGGCTACTTACACACCAAGATGTTGCGTTTTAGGGGACGTTATGGTCGCATAACGTGCCCCTAATGCACCGCATGGTGGTGTTGAAGTTGGACGTCAGATTGAGCCGCATTATGCAGCTCTCAAAGCAGCCACTCCAGGTTAGTCATAGGAAGTCTGGATCTTTTTAAGTATTCGGATCATTTGAATCGGATCATTGAAAAGATCCAGATCTTTGAACCGAATCATTTGAATCATTTTACTAGGGAAGCAGACTGGGTGAAATGATTAGCAGGACAGGACTTTCCTTGCACTGTACATTCCGTATGTTCCTGCTTCTTCCAGACAGACATCCACTGTGAACCAAATCTTTCATTGTGATGATCCGGATGATTCGACTCATAAAAAAGATCCGGATCAAATGAACGATTCGTTCATGATCCGGACAACACTACAGTCCTACCACCAGTCTCTGCAGTGCAGTGAATATTAATTAGCCATGTGGTTAGCCAGAGAAGCAGGGGAGACCTCCTCCTCCAACATTACTGAGCATGTGCAAACAGGCTAACCTGCTTAGCCAAGTATAACATACAGCATGCAGCACTTTGTTTTTAACATGCTGCGTTACTATGTAACGTAACGTGTGCACTGTGAATGAGCACATTGATTTTACAGTGCTGTGAGTTAGGCTGCGTTACTGGCTGCTGTAACGTGGGACTTTAACGTCCCACTGTGAAACCAGCCTAAAGGTTAAGAGGCTCTGCCTCTGATACAGGAGCCAAGGGTTTAAGTCTTTGCTCTGCCGGTTAAGTAAGGCGCCCTTGGGCAAGACTCCCTAACCCTGCTGCTGCCTACTGAGCATGCCCTGCTGGCTGCAGCTCTGGTGCTTTGAGTCCGCCGGGACAAAAAGCGCAATTTAAATGTTTATATCTGTCTATCAAAGTGGTTCTCTTTGCCCATCGCTGCTTTTATCGCTCACCGCGTGCAGAACTGATATTGTAAACTTCTCGCCGTCAAACATATTTTGTTGTTTCCGATACCGGTGTGGTGAAAATGTTTGCAACTTTATAATACTTTGCAACCGATTGCAATAATTTATACTTAGGGCCTGCGGCATTTTTTCGATCTGGGGACCTGAACGTACCCAACATATCCATACGAATAGACGGATGTGTACGACCACATAGATTAACATTGGATCTGTTTGCGTCCGGTCCGTTTGTACAGTATACGGTCCGGTTCCGATCCGCAAAAAAACGCTAATGTGAACCGAGCCTTATAGGTATCAGAAAGTGCAACCTAACCATTGATTTCAATATATTTGTATCCAAAAAAGCAACCCAATTTAACCCTATTCCCACATAGAACCCTCCTCTACTGGGCAACTAATAACCCCCTGGAGGGAACTAAACACTGGCAGTAGCGAATAATGACAGCTGGGAAATGTGAAAGAAGGCGGGGCTTGCGCACATAAGCACAGCCCATTCAAGTTGCAAAATATTATAGGTTGCAATATTTTTCATTACACCGGCAAGAAATGATCCAGTCCGGACTCTCCCTATTCCATACAGTCCATTACTCTCCTCTGTTACTATTAGAACTCCGATGAGGAATAGATGCCATCTCTGCAGCAGCTCCGGCTGTGAATAGCCCGATAACTGGCAGCGCAGCACTATCTGTTTTCTCACCGTCGCAGAGATAACTCTCCTTTATTTCTAAACCAGCAGCACTTCTCCTATCGCGTTAAACCGTGAAAGTGGAGATGATGATCTCTCATTAGCTCTTATGCTCCAGGCCCCAAAATGTCATGTCCCATTCCTGCTGGTGTATCGCACAGAGAGGGCTGATGCTGCCTGTCAGCCAGACCACCGACTCCTGCACCTATATTATTCAGTGCTTATATAGTGCCGACAGCTTCCGCAGCGCTGTACACGGTATATTGTCTTGTCACTAACTGTCCCTCAGAGGAGCTCACAATCTAATCCCCACCATAGTCATATGTCTATGTATGTATCGTGTAGTGTATGTATCATAGTCTAGGGCCAATTTAGGGGGAAGCCAATTAACTTATCTGTATGTTTTTGGGATGTGGGAGGAAACCAGAGTGCCCAGAGGAAACCCACGCAGACACAGGGAGAACATACAAACTCCGTGCAGATAGTGCCATCGCTGAGATTCGGACCGGGGAACCAGCGCTGCAAGGCGAGAGTGCTAACCTCTACGCCACGACGCTGCCCATGAACTCCCATTGAATTGTGCACTGCATAGCAACGCGCTGCAGCCTCGACGTTGGCCAGACCACTTCCGCAGCACCCCATCACATGGCATAAAGTGTAAAAGCTTCCATTTACCCCTGCGATGAGTTGTGGTGGGCGATAGTACAGTGACGCAACGTGTAAGTATGAAAGGGGCTTCAGTGTTAGTGGAAATCTACATGCAGTTTTCTGGACAAAGTGTTCAGATTGCAGCTTGCAGCTCTGGTAGTCTCTGTGAAGTAGGAAGTATGTAATGGAAGGAATGCCTTGGAAGCAGTAAACCAGGTACATGTAACCACTTTGCCAGTGCCCAGTCTCGACCGGATTGCCCAAACGGTCGCGGATTCACCAAGTACCAACGAAAGAGAGATGGCACACAACTGGCGGCAAAACTGTTGCTGTGTATTATGGAGCAGAGCACTGCATTACATGTTACGGACTTCAGATGCATCTGATGAAGGACGGAAGTCCGTAACATA
Source organism: Hyperolius riggenbachi (assembly GCF_040937935.1). Lineage (NCBI taxonomy): Eukaryota > Metazoa > Chordata > Amphibia > Anura > Hyperoliidae > Hyperolius > Hyperolius riggenbachi. The sequence goes on from NC_090650.1 coordinate 12,090,309, forward strand.
TAATGCAGTGCTCTGCTCTGTAATACACAGCAACAGTTTTGCCGCCAGTTGTGTGCTGTCTCTCTCGTTTGTACTTCGTGAAGCAGGAAGTGGCTGGTGGCAGGGCTGCTGACTTGTGACTTATGTGACTTTAGCTTATCCGAAGCTCCTGTACAGATAACAGCCAGCAGCGCTGCAGCGTGCTGACACAGGACTGAGGTAAGTATTGATCTTCAGTCAGGCAGTAATTGATCGCTTGCTGTATCCGGCTGTCATCGATCCCAGTCTGTCTAGCTCAAGGGCTTGTTGACATGCAAAAAGAGAAAAAAGAAAGTATCTAAAAATACATATGCCATTCTATGCCGCAGTTTTACATGCTGCCCATTGCTGGGGCGTATCTGGGTAATATAGAGCCTATGACAAACACTGAAATTGCTCCCTCCGGGTCAGAGCCCCCTTCCCATCTAAAAACAGCATCCTTCCTCGTGTACATGTGTTATGGTTTCCTGTGTTTTTGGTCTCGGGATATTGCTTGAATTTTTTGGAAATATCTCTTCTTATTCCCTCACTGTCCTCTTTTCTAACACTAAACCAAGTGCGCCCTACTTATATTAGTTAAGTTTATGTTTGCTAGATAACAGAATTAATCTGATCTGAGGTCTGAGTGACAGGGAGGCACAGGGGCAGGCATGGTGATGCAATACAGGGGGAGGCATGGCGCCCATGGTATTGTGGCGCCCATGGCATAAGCCCTGCTTGCACCCCTCTAGATAAGCCTCTGCATTAACTCTTTGTCGGGGTGCCATTTTCCTTTTTGTACCTTGTGGTGCATTTCTGTTTATTTCTATTGCTTTGTGCGTATTTTGGGCTTGATTCACAAAAGCGTGATAACTGATAGCACGCCAGTTATCACGCGATCTGCGTAAAGGATTACCTTCGCTTGTAAACAAAGGTTTGCGCGCGATCAAGTGCATGTTTGCGCAGTTATCACGATTTTATGAATTAAGCCCTTTGTGTGAGATTTTGAAAATCCATCAGGGGGATTTAACCAGTTCCTGCAAAATAGACGGTTTAAAGAAAACCTGTAACGAAAAAACCCCCTTGGGGGATTCTTACCTCGGAAGGGGGAAGCCTCTGGGTCCTAACGAGGCTTTCCCCATTCTCCTCGGTCCCGGCAATCCAGCGCTGTGACCCCCGACCAGCGGCGAGGTAAATATTTACCTACCCTGATCCTGCGCATGCGCACTAGCGCCTCTTCATGTGTAATAAAGCGAAAATAGTCCTTGGCGCCTGCACAGTAGAGCGGATCCGGTCGGGCTCGGGTATTTCTGACTTAGCCTTAAGGCCCCATTCACACTTAGAAGCGCAAAATGACGGCGATTTCTGGCAGCGTTTTGCGGGAGTGATTTTTCCACGGTTTGACGCAGAAAAATTTCTCTGCGATCCCATTTTGCGCTTTTATAGCACTGAAACGCGATCGCTGGGAAATCGCCTGAAAATGGTGCAGGCTACGCATTTGCGTTTCGTGATTGGCTGCAAATCGCCCAAGTAAGAACGGACACATAGGGCTTGATTCACAAAGCCGTGCAAACTGTTTAGCACGGGTGTGCTAAACAGTTAGCACATGAAGTGCCGTTCGCAGACTTTTACGCGCGCAAAAGTCCACGAACGGCACTTCATGTGCTAACTGTTTAGCACACCCGTGCTAAACAGTTTGCACGGCTTTGTGAATCAAGCCCATAGGGTTTTATTACACTAGCGCTTTCAAAAGCACTAGCGTTTGAGCGTTTTGCCGAAATCGCCGGCAAAACGCTCAAGTGTGAATGGGGCCTGACAAAGAGGTAGGTAGATATTGCCTGCTCCTGCGCACCACTTGTCAGGATTTGTCGAGGGACTTTCGGGGGAGCCAGTGCTGGATTCCCCCAAGCTACAGGGGAGTCCAAGGAAGCATCATTGGAACCCTGAGGCTTCCTCCACCTGGGGTGAGTACCCTCCAGAGGGTTTTGTTTTTCTTACAGAGTCTTCTTTAAAATGATCTGTTTTGCAGGGCCGAGGATGGGCATGCAGTCCCGGGTCACACAAGCGCCGCCTGCTATGCGCCGGGTATTCCACTTGGGAAACAGCACAGGGGGTTTCGTCGCATTCACCGCTCATCCCGATATCGCTCACGGTTACCGCCGCGCACCTGATCGACCACGACGTCCCAACATCTTGCAGCATGTCCAATCAAAATGCTGGGCCCAAAATTAGTTGCATCATCGATCGGGCATGCACTTGGCGGTACCAATTTTGATCCGATTTGCTAATAATTAATCGATTCAGATGACCGCCAAGTCAAGAGATCTATGGCCACCTTTAGGTTTATTTTTTGCCAATCCGATTGCATTTATCTGTTTGTTTTGGCGTTTTTTTTACTGTCAGTGGGCGCCCTTAGAGATGAGATGAGTCCCCAGTTTGTGTGTTCTTGGATTTCGCTCTCGCCACGATCTTCTCCATTCTTCGCCCTCTTCCCGTTCTGATGAGCCGTCTGCGCAGGATGCAGCTGCTGGAAGACGATAATGCCAAACGAAGGACTGCGGCAGCCGGCGGGCGCGTTCGGCGGGGAGATCGCACAAAAGAAGCCAGCTCCTTCTCAGAATAAAGAGAGATCAGCAAGTAGGGCATATAATCTGCGCCCTGCCTCCCCCCACTCGCCTCACATTTGCATTTCCATTCAGCGGCGAGCTTGCTGGGCAGCGACAAGCTATTCCAGGCCAAATCTTCCATCCAGTACGTGTCCACGCCGCTCTTCTGTGGAGACGACCGCCTCGGCCTATCGGAGGAAGAACCGCCACAAGCCAAACGCGTTCACAGACGTGCAAGACGCATTCTTCACGTTGTCATGCGAGAGATCGAGATGCCAACCAGCTAAACGGGGCCACGTACCATTCAGCTCTACGAGTTTCCAGACAAAACTACCGAGACATATGTTTCTGTCTGTGTAGCAGACGCAAGGGAACATGACTGGTCAGCTTTACAGTATTGAAGTTGTAGAAGTTACTCTAGTGCATGTTAAAGTGGACCTGAACTCTTGCACAGGACAGAAGGAAAACAGAGAAATGCACCCTGTGTGTATTTAGAGAGTTTAGCCTGTCTAATTCCCCCCTCATCTTTGTCTAATCACAAGTTGTAATCTGATCTCTCAGATGTGTCAGCTGAATGCCGTGGCAGAGCAGCTAATTGGTAAACACAGGATGTTAACAATCTGTCTGCTTCCATGAAAGCAGGAAGTAGACACACTGCAGAATTATTGCAGAATTTGGATTAGCTGTAACAAAACTGTTTTCTTTAAAGGGTATTATGCTGTTGCTTATCTTTTAGAGCAAAGAGGAAGTTCTGAGTTCAAGTCTGCTTTAAAGGGGAACTGAAGTAAGAGGTATACGGAGGCTGCCATATTTATTTCCTTTTAATCAATACCAGTTGCCTGGCAGCCCTACTGGTCTATTTCTCTGCAGTAGTATCTGAATAACACCAGAAACAAGCATGCAGCTAGTCTTGTCAGATCTGACTTTAAAGTCTGAAACATCTGATCTGCTGCATGCTTGTTCAGGGGCTATGGCTAATAGTATTGGAGGCAGAGGATCAGCAGGGCTGCCAGGCAACTGGTATTGCTTAAAAGGAAATAAATATGGCAGCCTCCGTATACCTCTTACTTAAGTTCCCCCGTGAGAGCAAACCTGTGAGGTCCACAGGTGTAACATTTACATGCTTACCTCATTAGAAGAAAGCCTCTGGGTCCTTCAGGAGCTGTCCACAACCTCGCCCGACCGCGCCCAGAGGTTATAAAACTAAGGTAAAAATAACTAAAAATAACATAAGAGGTGGCTTACCTCAATAATGTCAACTTCCTCTAACCATGACATTGAGGAGAGGCGCTCATTGCTCGGCTACATTAAGTGTGTTGGCACTACGACTGGCCTGAGCAAGTAGGCACCAACCCACGAAAATCGTTGCCAGTGCATAATATATTTCTTTGTCATATGAACTTGTCATCAGAAAAGGAGTAAGATGAAATGGGGCCGTAGGCAAAATAGCAGTTTTTGCTCGCCTGCACTTCCCAGCCTCCCCCTCCGGGGTGTTGCTACAGAGCTTCCGAGCAGTGAGAGGGCTTGGAGCTCTGCGGCTCCCCAGTTGATGGGGGCATGGGGGAGCCTCCCCGTGGCGCCCCTGGATAGTGCTAAATGTTGTACGAACTAATTCCCGCAGGGCAATCGTTTTGCGGTAATTTGTTTTAGACCCTGCATATTTTGGCATGCGAAAGCAATTGCAAATTTGCATAAGCATTGCCTCGTGATTAAACCAATTAGGGCTCGTTTCCACTATAGCGAATCTGCATGCAGGCACCACATGCGGATTTGCATAGTCAATACAAGTGGATGGGATTGTTTCCACTTGTGCGTCGTGCGGGTGCGTTTTGGCGTGCGGGGGAAATCTGCACGGCAGAGCCGTCAGATTTCGCGTGCGGCCGGAATGCGGGCGAATCGCCCGCAATGCTTTTAATAGGGAAATCGCATGCAGCTTTGTCATGCGGATTTCCCCGCGATTTCCCCGCGATTTCGCATGTAAAGCTATGGAGCTTTACACAGGAAGTGACATGGTTAAATTCGCCTGGCTCCTTGCCATGCGAAATCGCATGCGAAATCGCGGGGAAATCCGCACGAGGAAACGCATCCGCATGCGATTTCTTCCGCGGTGGAATCCAGGCGATTCCGCACCGCAACAGTGGAAACGAGCCCTCAGGCCAAATTTGCAAAGCCAGATATATCAGGTTTTAACTAGGTGTTTGATGCACCGGAGCAGTGCTTTTTGGCGCTGCTAGATTTGGGCGCAGCCGGCGCCACCATAGACTATTAAAGGAATCACAACTGAGCGGCACTCAGTGAGTAACGATGGAGCCGAGGTTGCTTAAAAAAAACAATAATTCGGCCTCCAGCTAGGGATGGTCGGAAAGCCAATTTCCGATTCCGCTGTAAATCCGCATTCCGCCATTGCCAATTACCGATTCCGCTTTCCGCTACCAATTTACGCATTCCAATGCGGAATTTCCGCCGGAAATCACGGAAATTCCGCCCGACTTTAACATCGATTTTCTCAAAAACTATAAGGTGTTTTTTTTGCATCTTGTTCAGAAGATTCTGTTTAATAAACGCTGAAAATTTGGTGTTTCTAGGACTTACGGGGGCTTTGCTATTAACCGCTAAAGTCGGCGGATTTTTACTGTAATGTAAAATGCAGAAAATAGGCAGATGCAGATTTTCTGCATTTTACATTACAGTAAAAATCCGCCGACTTTAGCGGTTATTAGCAAAGTCCCCGTAAGTCCTAGAAACACCACATTTTCAGGGTTTATTAAACAGAATCTTGTGAACAAGATGCAGAAAAAGTTTTTAAAAAGACCTTATAGTTTTTGAGAAAATCGATGTCGGGTGGAATTTCCGCGATTTCCGGCGGAAATCCGCCTATTGCACTTGCATTACCGATTTCCGCATTCCGATGCGGAAATGCAATTTCCAATCGGAATTTCGGAAATTGCATTTCCGCTGAATCCGAATGAGCATCTCTACCTCCAGCAATCGCTGGAAGCCAAATTATTTCATTCCCCCACTATTCATGGCGGCCTGGAGGGGGAATAGTAATTAACACGGCCCGGACTTGTGCAGAAGCAGGATCAGCCATATACCGGCTGTATCCTGCGCCCAAGTCTACCGGCGCCGATTTCAAATGTAAGCTGATGCACTCATTCCTCTGCTGCTGTGTTATTTAGGTAAGCACCTTGTCAAGGTCGGTGTCAGCACGCAGAGAGAATCTGATTATTGGCGATCTGCAGTATCACCAAGAATCCGATATATACCCGATTATCGGTGATCTGCAGTATCACCGATAATCCGATATATTAGCTAACCTCTGGACACCAGCAAAAGAACACAATAAAGACAGTAATATATATGATGGTGTGGAAATATCCACCACACAGTAATTCTTCAGAGGTGTGGTTACCTCTGAATGGGAACCCCGTGAGTGAGATCCTCTAACCAGGCTGAGTGAGGAATCTCGACCCCCAGCAGTAACCGTCTGCTTGGGGCAGGCGTCTCGGAGAGGCAAGCCTCAGAGATAACCCTCCAGTGGGAGACGTTCCACTGAAGGGAGAAAGGTCAGACAGGCAAGGGTTCGGCAACAGAGATGGCGGCGGCAGTACAGGAGCGGAAGGCAGAAGAGTAATCGGTAAACGGGCAGAGGTCGGCAACAAGGATCAGATAGGCAAAGGTACAAGATCAGCAAGAGAAAGAGTAGTCAGGGATAGCCAGAGTCAAAACACAGATCAATATACAATAATCCCTAGGCTAAGGTGTGAAATCCTTAGCATCAACACCAGGGCACTATACTAAGGTCTGAGCGCTAACACAACAAGTGTATTCACGACAGCAGACAGTGAATAATAGAACACCGTGGGCTTAAATGCTGTAGCCCAGCTCTGCCAGCCCGCCCAGGGGGCTGGAGCTAAGGTTAGCAAGTGATTGGCTGTCTAGGTCAGCTGGTCATCGGATCAGCTGACCTGTCTCTTTAAGGAATAAATCTCCTGCCGTGTCGCGCGTGTGCGCAGAACGCTCTGCCTCCTTGAGAGGCCAGGTCCTTTCTCCATGTCCGCCCGCACACGGAAGGGTGCCGGCTGATCAGCGGGACCCGCTGCCACCCTGTCAGCCGCGGCGGCGCCTGTCCTGCTCTGCGCCAGCGGCTCCGTGTGTGAGTTACGGAAACCGCCGGCTGGGACGCGGAGGCCGCCGCCACGCTGCTCTGCGCCGGCGGCTCCGTGTGAGTTGCTGACGTGCTTTGGAGGGGTGTTACTGGTCCCAGGTGGCGCTGCCGTACCCAGTTCCTTTTCATTTGTTTTCCTAAGAGAGCGACCGCGTCCAGGGCCTTCTGGACATCCGAGTGGAGTTGGTTGCCCTTTTTGCAACCTACCTTCATCCTTCAAACACCTCTCTCAATTGGTGACCTATCGCACTATTTGGCGTCCTCGTTGTCTCTGTGTTTTTTGTGTAAAGTGTACAGCCGCCCTCTTCCCACCGCAGCAAAATGTCGTTTCACACAGTTTATCCTTTGAACATTTTAAAATCGATTTTCTCAAAAACTACAAGGACTTTGCGAGAATTGTGTTATGTGTAATGACGCATGATCATAATTGTGAAATTTTATGTAAATTTAGCCTAAGCAGAATTAGCAAATTAGGATCATCACTACTGTCAATTCGTAAGGTAAATATAAATAAAATTATTTTGAATAACTTTAAATTACAAATCATCTCATACAGCATCTGTCTATGTTGTTAGAAGTATTTAATGAAAGCAGAATTTCCCTTGTTTCCGGCGGTATGTGATTTATATTCTCTGTAGTGTGTCGAGTGTGATAGTGTGAAGTCCTCCCCTGGGTATGCGCAGCTCTGGATGAAAGCTGGAGGTTTATAGTATAGTATAGATGGGTTATTATCTGACCTGTCTACTCCTGTCCTCTCTCTTGGGTAAGCTGGTTTGGTTATGTACATCTTGCATCAGATCCGCAGGGAACATGCTCTTCACCTCTCCGCCATCTGGGCTGGGAGGTCATTGGCAGGTCAGGAGCTGAGAAAGGGGCGTAACAATAGGGGTTGCAGAGTTTGCGACCGCATGGGGGCCCTTGGGCCAGAGGGGCCCTGAAGGGCCCTCTCTGAACTGCTGTATTAACTCTTTATTGGTCCTGTGCTCATAATAATCACTTCTATAGATACTTTGATTAGGGGTAATCATTAACAAACTGTTCCCCATCCCCTTCTTGCACCTCTGACACTGTAGTTGCAATTTGCAGGTTTTGGTGCGCTGTATCAATTGTTATGTATAGAGTGCTTGGGGGGGCCACATTGTAAAACTTGCATTGGGGCCCACAGCTCCTTAGCTACGCCACTGAGCTGAGATCTTTCCAATGGTGTTTTGTTTTATCTCACGTGAAGACAGAACATTTTATTATACCTTTCACTAGTAGACCCAAGCCCGTTTAAAAACGGGCTCTAGGTCTTTTTACGGTCGCCGCCAGTGCGCTTGCATCCGCCACGCATGCATGCCCGCACCCGCCCACCCAGCTCCCTGGTCCCAGCTGTCCGTTACTGTGCACATGCGCAGTAACAAAAAACCTGGGACACAGGGACAGCTGCTGGACGCAGCGACACTTAGGTTTTATTAGGTAGGATACAAGGGCAGCTGAGACGAGCCAGGCCAGGATTGCAAAGCCATAGCACCCATCAGCGACAATGGGCACAGGCTGCCATTTTATACACCAGGCATCTCTAAGAGTCTCAGAGACTTATGTCTGGATATCCTATTAGGCACAGCAGGCATACGGGGGGGAGGGGGGATCACTTAGGGCTGGATTTCTGGGTGGGGTCTGCTCAATAGGGCAGCTGTACATGAAGAAGGGGATACTACATATGGAACATAAATGTGTTCATAATCGGACCTAGGTAGTAGAGATTCACCCCAAAGGAAATGCTGAGAATCCCCCATGAGGAGATAGACTAATCCAAACCATGTCTGTTAGGTGTAAAGTCGTCAGATTCATCTCTACAGCTACTGTAAGTGACGGCAGCATAGGAGGAAAACACTGTGTAGAAATATAACTCTCACTCATGTATTTTACAGCAAACCTGAAGCGAAAATAAAGGTATGCTATAATTACGTGTATGTGTAGTACAGCTAAGAGATGGAACATTAGGAGCACAGATATGTGTGTTATATTGTTTCCAGTACAGGAAGAGTTAAGAAACTTCACTTGTTATCCACGCAAAAGAGCATCTCTGAGCTCTCCCACCCAAGTTGAGTTGAAGACCGTCCTGTTTTCTGAAGCACTTACACACAGCCAAGAAACAGTGAGAGACAGGCTGAGATAAGATTTTACTGCAGGGAAGTTCAAAGGGTTATTAGCCCTGCTTTGTTTTATAGTTTAAAATACAGAGTGTGGTTTGTAAACTGCAAATATGACAGAATGATGCAATGTTATAACAAAACGCTATATAACGGAAAATAAAAATATGAGACTCTTTTCTTTGCTACTAATGTTCTATTTATTATCTGTACTACACATACAATTCATTATAGCATAGGTTTATTTTTACTTTAGTGTCACTCTAACCACTTCACCCCAAGGCAGTTTTCACCCTAATGGACAACAGCGATTTTCACCTTCCAGCGCTCATTCCTTTCATTTGCCAATAGCTTAATCACTACTAATCACAATGAAATGATCTATACAGTGGCTTGCAAAAGTATTCGGCCCCCTTGAAGTTCTCCACATTTTGTCATATTACTGCCACAAACATGAATCAATTTTATTGGAATTCCACATGAAAGACCAATGCAAAGTGGTGTACACGTGAGAAGTGGATCCAAAATCATACATCATTCCAAACATTTTTTACAAATAAATAACTGCAAAGTGGGGTGTGCGTAATTATTCGGCCCCCTTTGATCTGAGTGCAGTCAGTTGCCTATAGACATTGCCTGATGAGTGCTAATGACTAAATAGAGTGCACCTGTGTGTAATCTAATGTCAGTACAAATACAGCTGCTCTGTGACGGCCTCAGAGGTTGTCTAAGAGAATATTAAGAGCAACAACATCGTGAAGTCCAAAGAACACACAAGACAGGTCAGGGATAAAGGTATTGAGAAATTTAAAGCAGGCTTAGGCCACAAAAAGATTTCCAAAGCCTTGAACATCCCACGGAGCACTGTTCAAGCGATCATTCAGAAATGGAAGGAGTATTACACAACTGTAAACCTACCAAGACAAGGCCATCCACCTAAACTCACAGGCCGAACAAGGAGAGCGCTGATCAGAAATGCAGTCAAGAGGCCCATGGTGACTCTGGACGAGCTGCAGAGATCTACAGCTCAGGTGGGAGACTCTGCCCATAGGACAACTATTAGTCATGCACTGTACAATGTTGGCTCTTATGGAAGAGTGACAAGAAGAAAGGCATTGTTAACAGAAAGCATAAGAAGTCCCGTTTGCAGTTTGCCACAAGCCATGTGGGGGACACAGCAACCATGTGGAAGAAGGTGCTCTGGTCAGATGAGACCAAAATGGAACTTTTTGTCCAAAATGCAAAATGCTATGTGTGGCAGAAAACTAACACTGCACATCACTCTGAACACACCATCCCCACTGTCAAATATGGTGGTGGCAGCATCATGCTCTGGGGGTGCTTCTCTTCAGCAGGGACAGGGAAGATGGTCAGAGTTGATGGGAAGATGGATGGAGCCAAATACTGGGCAAACTTGGAAGAAAACCTCTTGGAGTCTGCAAAAGACTTGAGACTGGGGCGGAGGTTCACCTTCCAGCAGGACAACGACCCTAAACATAAAGCCAGGGCAACAATGGAATGTTAGAATGGCCCAGTCAAAGACCAGATCTGAGGGCTCGTTTCCACTGTTGCGACGCGATTTCGCCGGCATTCCGACGCTTGTAAAAACGCATGCGGATGCGTTTCCGCATGCGTTTTTACCCGCGATTTCGCGTGCGATTTCGCATGGCAGGGTGCCATGCGAAATTAACCATGACACTGCCAGGGCAAAATAAAATTGAAAAAGGTGCGAAATCGCACGCGAAATCGCGGGTAAAAACGCATGTAACAAACGCATGCGTTTTTACTTTTAAATACATTAGCGGCGATTCGCATGCATTCCACTCGCAGGCGAATTCGTTGGCTCTTTTGTGCGTTTTTTTACCGCTGAAAAAAACGCACCTCAACAACGCTACAGTGGAAACAGGCCCATCCACTTGCATTACATGTGCGAATCTGCATGCGTTGGACGCATGCAGATTCGCGATAGTGGAAACGAGCCCTAAATCCAATGGAGAATCTGTGGCAAGATCTGAAAACTGCTGTTCACAAACGCTGTCCATCTAATCTGACTGAGCTGGAGCTGTTTTGCAAAGAAGAATGGGCAAGGATTTCAGTATCTAGATGTGCAAAGCTGGTAGAGACATACCCTAAAAGACTGGCAGCTGTAATTGCAGCAAAAGGTGGTTCTACAAAGTATTGACTCAGGGGGCCAAATAATTTTGCACACCCCACTTTGCAGTTATTGATTTGTAAAAAATGTTTGGAATGATGAATGATTTTTGTTCCACTTCTCACGTGTACACCACTTTGTATTGGTCTTTCATGTGGAATTCCAATAACATTGATGCATGTTTGCGGCAGTAATGTGACAAAATGTGGAAAACTTCAAGGGGGCCGAATACTTTTGCAACCCACTGTATCTTGTTTTTTTCACCACAAATTGGGCTGTTTGGGGTTGATATTTGTTTTCAGTAATTACTTTATTTTCAATGCATTTTAAAGGGAAATACAATGAAAAAATACACTATTTCTACAATTTCATCCCCTATAGTTTTAATATAAACACTGCTACTGTACATAAAACCCACACATTTTATCTGCCTATTTGTTCTGGTTATCACAAGATTTTAATTATGTCCATAGTACAAAGTATGGTGACAATATATCGTTTGGAAATAAAGGTGTATTTTTTTTTTGGGGTGTTTTTTTTTTCCCCACCATTTTCACGTGCAAGTGCACGGGGATGCACGTGCACCCACGGGAGCGTGCACGCACGCACACGTGCACGCGCACAGCGGCAGCAACACTGTTTGACTTATAAAAACGTCCTGGAGCCATTAAGAGGCTCTAGCAGAACATTTTTATAAGTCAGCTTGTCATTAAGTGGTTAAATTCAACATTTTTCAAACTTATTGATGATTACTTTGAGAACCTGTCTTGTTCCCTTCGTGTGCGTCCACGTGTCGCTAGCGCTGCCTCTTCTGCATGCGTTCTCTCATAGCCGTGTGTGTCCACGTGTCGCTATCGCTGCCTCTTCTGCGTGCGTTCTCTCATAGCCGTGTGCGGCCACGTGTCGCTATCGCTGCCTCTTCTGCCTGCGTTCTCTCATAGCCGTGTGCGTCCACGTGTTGCTATCGCTGCCTCTTCTGCCTGCGTTCTCTCATAGCCCTGTGCGTCCGCGTGTTGCTATCGCTGCCTCTTCTGCATGCGTTCTCTCAAAGCCGTGTGCGTCCACGTGTCGCTAGCGCTGCCTCTTCTGCATGCGTTCTCTCATAGCCGTGTGCGTCCACGTGTCGCTAGCGCTGCCTCTTCTGCATGCGTTCTCTCATAGCCGTGTGCGTCCGCGTGTTGCTATCGCTGCCTCCTCTGCATGCGTTCTCTCATAGCCGTGTGCGTCCACGTGTTGCTATCGCTGCCTCTTCTGCATGCGTTCTCTCATAGCCGTGTGCGTCCACGTGTTGCTATCGCTGCCTCTTCTGCCTGCGTTCTCTCATAGCCCTGTGCGTCCGCGTGTTGCTATCGCTGCCTCTTCTGCATGCGTTCTCTCAAAGCCGTGTGCGTCCACGTGTCGCTAGCGCTGCCTCTTCTGCATGCGTTCTCTCATAGCCCTGTGCGTCCGCGTGTTGCTATTGCTGCCTCTTCTGCATGCGTTCTCTCATAGCCGTGTGCGTCCGCGTGTTGCTATCGCTGCCTCTTCTGCATGCGTTCTCTCATAGCCGTGTGCGTCCGCGTGTTGCTATCGCTGCCTCCTTTGCCTGCGTTCTCTCATAGCCGTGTGCGTCCGCGTGTCGCTAGCGCTGCCTCTTCTGCCTGCGTTCTCTCACAGCCGTGTGCGTCCGCGTGTTGCTATCGCTGCCTCTTCTGCCTGCGTTCTCTCATAGCCGTGTGCGTCCGCGTGTTGCTATCGCTGCCTCTTCTGCATGCGTTCTCTCATAGCCGTGTGCGTCCGCGTGTTGCTATCGCTGCCTCTTCTGCATGCGTTCTCTCATAGCCGTGTGCGTCCGCGTGTTGCTAGCGCTGCCTCTTCTGCCTGCGTTCTCTCATAGCCGTGTGCGTCCGCGTGTTGCTATCGCTGCCTCCTCTGCATGCGTTCTCTCATAGTCATGTGCGTCCGCGTGTTGCTATCGCTGCCTCTTCTGCATGCGTTCTCTCAAAGCCGTGTGCGTCCACGTGTCGCTAGCGCTGCCTCTTCTGCATGCGTTCTCTCAAAGCCGTGTGCGTCCACGTGTCGCTAGCGCTGCCTCTTCTGCATGCGTTCTCTCATAGCCCTGTGCGTCCGCGTGTTGCTATTGCTGCCTCTTCTGCATGCGTTCTCTCAAAGCCGTGTGCGTCCACGTGTCGCTAGCGCTGCCTCTTCTGCATGCGTTCTCTCATAGCCCTGTGCGTCCGCGTGTTGCTATTACTGCCTCTTCTGCATGCGTTCTCTCATAGCCGTGTGTGTCCACGTGTCGCTATCGCTGCCTCCTCTGCATGCGTTCTCTCATAGTCATGTGCGTCCGCGTGTTGCTATCGCTGCCTCTTCTGCATGCGTTCTCTCAAAGCCGTGTGCGTCCACGTGTCGCTAGCGCTGCCTCTTCTGCATGCGTTCTCTCATAGCCCTGTGCGTCCGCGTGTTGCTATTGCTGCCTCTTCTGCATGCGTTCTCTCATAGCCGTGTGCGTCCGCGTGTTGCTATCGCTGCCTCCTCTGCATGCGTTCTCTCATAGCCGTGTGCGTCCGCGTGTTGCTATCGCTGCCTGTTCTGCATGCGTTCTTTCATAGCCGTGTGCGTCTTCGTGTTGCTATCGCTGCCTCCTCTGCATGCGTTCCCTCATAGCCGTGTGCGTCCGCGTGTTGCTATCGCTGCCTCTTCTGCATGCGTTCTCTCATAGCCGTGTGCGTCCGCGTGTTGCTATCGCTGCCTCTTCTGCATGCGTTCTCTCATAGCCGTGTGCGTCCGCGTGTTGCTATCGCTGCCTCTTCTGCATGCGTTCTCTCATAGCCGTGTGCGTCCGCGTGTTGCTATCGCTGCCTCTTCTGCATGCGTTCTCTCATAGCCGTGTGCGTCCGCGTGTTGCTATCGCTGCCTCCTCTGCATGCGTTCTCTCATAGCCGTGTGCGTCCGCGTGTTGCTATCGCTGCCTCTTCTGCATGCGTTCTCTCATAGCCGTGTGCGTCCGCGTGTTGCTATCGCTGCCTGTTCTGCATGCGTTCTTTCATAGCCGTGTGCGTCTTCGTGTTGCTATCGCTGCCTCCTCTGCATGCGTTCCCTCATAGCCGTGTGCGTCCGCGTGTTGCTATCGCTGCCTCTTCTGCATGCGTTCTCTCATAGCCGTGTGCGTCCGCGTGTTGCTATCGCTGCCTCCTCTGCATGCGTTCTCTCATAGCCGTGTGCGTCCGCGTGTTGCTATCGCTGCCTCTTCTGCATGCGTTCTCTCATAGCCGTGTGCGTCCGCGTGTTGCTATCGCTGCCTGTTCTGCATGCGTTCTTTCATAGCCGTGTGCGTCTTCGTGTTGCTATCGCTGCCTCCTCTGCATGCGTTCCCTCATAGCCGTGTGCGTCCGCGTGTTGCTATCGCTGCCTCTTCTGCATGCGTTCTCTCATAGCCGTGTGCGTCCGCGTGTTGCTATCGCTGCCTCTTCTGCATGCGTTCTCTCATAGCCGTGTGCGTCCGCGTGTTGCTATCGCTGCCTCTTCTGCATGCGTTCTCTCATAGCCGTGTGCGTCCGCGTGTTGCTATCGCTGCCTCTTCTGCATGCGTTCTCTCATAGCCGTGTGCGTCCGCGTGTTGCTATCGCTGCCTCCTCTGCATGCGTTCTCTCATAGCCGTGTGCGTCCGCGTGTTGCTATCGCTGCCTCTTCTGCATGCGTTCTCTCATAGCCGTGTGCGTCCGCGTGTTGCTAGCGCTGCCTCTTCTGCCTGCGTTCTCTCATAGCCGTGTGCGTCCGCGTGTCGCTAGCGCTGCCTCTTCTGCCTGCGTGCTCTCATAGCCGTGTGCGTCCGCGTGTCGCTATCGCTGCCTCTTCTGCATGCGTTCTCTCACAGCCATGTGCGCCTCATATATGCCGCCCACCTGGCTCCGGGTTCCCCGTGCTTCCTGCTTGTCACGTTGCCACCCACCTGCTTCCTGCGCCCTTTCCCTCTCTGTGCTGTCTCCATGTAATTATCGTCTGCCTCCTTCATAGGAATATCTGTCTGATGCCCTGTATACATGGCAGATGGTTCACGGCCAAGATAACAATCCGCATTACTCCTGGCGCTATCATACAAAGCTCAGCATCAGTTGTCCTTTCCTTACATTTCCTCATGAGGCAGGGAACACACTAGCTGCGATCATACGCCTTTTACCGCGGTCGGCAGAAGGTGCACGGTTCCACAGACTATTGAAATCAATATATCTTCTGGTTGAACGCGACAGACGTACAGTGGAGGAAATAATTATTTGACCCCTCACTGATTTTGTAAGTTTGTCCAATGACAAAGAAATGAAAAGTCTCAGAACAGTATCATTTCAATGGTAGGTTTATTTTAACAGTGGCAGATAGCACATCAAAAGGAAAATCGAAAAAAAAACTTAAATAAAAGATAGCAACTGATTTGCATTTCATTGAGTGAAAGAAGTTTTTGAACCCCTACCAACCATTAAGGCCTGGAACCCACTGAAAACCGCAAACGCAAAACGCAACCGCTAGCGTTTTGTCTGAGCGGTTTGCAAGCGGATTCATGCGCGTTTTTGGTCGTGTTTTGCAACATTGTATTTTTTTCCCCAGCGGGTGCCTAGCGTTTTGCGTTTTGCGTTTTTATCCTGATTGGTCCTGTGAATTATTTTTAATTTTGTTACAGTGTGCTGAACCGCAAAACGCTAGCAAAACCGCTCAGTTTAGGTTTTGCTGAGCGTTTACGCTAGCGTTTCAATACTTTACATTGAAGCGCTAACGCTACCAAAATGCTGCATGTCCTGCGTTTGCGTTTCTGGGAAACGCAAACGCTCCTGTGGAAGTTGCCCCATCCATTAACATTAGCTGAGCGTTTTGGCAAAACGCTAGCGTATCGCAGCGCTGCCAAAATGCTCAAAAAAACGCTCTTGTGGGTTCCAGCCCTTAGAGTTCTGGCTCCCACAGAGTGGTTAGACACTTCTACTCAATTAGTCACCCTCATTAAGGACACCTGTCTTAACTAGTCACCTGTATAAAAGACACCTGTCCACAGAATCAATCAATCAAGCAGACTCCAAACTCTCCAACATGGGAAAGACCAAAGAGCTGTCCAAGGATGTCAGAGACAAAATTGTAAACCTGCACAAGGCTGGAATGGGCTACAAAACCATTAGCAAGAAGCTGGGAGAGAAGGTGACAACTGTTGGTGCGATTGTTCGAAAATGGAAGGAGCACAAAATGACCATCAATCGACCTCACTCTGGGTCTCCACGCAAGATCTCACCTCGTGGGGTGTCAATGGTTCTGAGAAAGGTGAAAAAGCATCCTAGAACTACACGGGAGGAGTTAGTGAATGACCTCAAATTAGCAGGGACCACAGTCACCAAGAAAACCATTGGAAACACATTACACCGCAATGGATTAAAATCCTGCAGGGCTCGCAAGGTCCCCCTGCTCAAGAAGGCACATGTGCAGGCCCGTCTGAAGTTTGCCAATGAACACCTGAATGATTCTGTGAGTGACTGGGAGAAGGTGCTGTGGTCTGATGAGACCAAAATAGAGCTCTTTGGCATTAACTCAACTCGCTGTGTTTGGAGGAAGAAAAATGCTGCCTATGACCCCCAAAACACCGTCCCCACCGTCAAGCATGGGGGTGGAAACATTTTGCTTTGGGGGTGTTTTTCTGCTAAGGGCACATGACAACTTAATCGCATTAACGGGAAAATGGACGGAGCCATGTATCGTGAAATCCTGAATGACAACCTCCTTCCCTCTGCCAGGAAACTGAAAATGGGTCGTGGATGGGTGTTCCAGCACGACAATGACCCAAAACATACAGCAAAGGCAACAAAGGAGTGGCTCAAGAAGAAGCACATTAAGGTCATGGAGTGGCCTAGTCAGTCTCCGGACCTTAATCCAATAGAAAACCTATGGAGGGAGCTCAAGCTCAGAGTTGCACAGAGACAGCCTCGAAACCTTAGGGATTTAGGGCTGGAACCCACAGGAGCGCTTTTGGCAGCGTTTTGGCAGCACTGCGATACGCTAGCAGTTTGCCAAAACGCTGGGCTAATGTTAATGGATGGAGCAACTTCCACAGGAGCGTTTGCGTTTCTCAGAAACGCAAACGCAGGACCTGCAGCATTTTGGGAGCGTTAGCGCTTCAATGTAAAGTATTGAACCGCTAGCGGAAACGCTCAGCAAAACCTAAACTGAGCGGTTTTGCTAGCGTTTTGCGGTTCAGCACACTGTAACAAAATGAAAAATAATTCACAGGACCAATCAGGATAAAAACGCAAAACGCAAAACGCTAGGCACCCGCTGGGGAACAAAATACAATGTTGCAAAACACGACAAAAAACGCGCATGAATCCGCTTGCAAACCGCTCAGACAAAATGCTAGCGGTTGCGTTTTGCATTTGCGGTTTTCAGTGGGTTCCAGGCCTGTGAGATGATCTGCAAAGAGGAGTGGACCAACATTCCTCCTAAAATGTGTGCAAACTTGGTCATCAATTACAAGAAACGTTTGACCTCTGTGCTTGCAAACAAGGGTTTTTCCACTAATTATTAAGTCTTTTATTGTTAGAGGGTTCAAAAACTTATTTCACTCAATGAAATGCAAATCAGTTGCTATCTTTTATTTAAGGTAATTTTTTCGATTTTCCTTTTGATGTGCTATCTGCCACTGTTAAAATAAACCTACCATTGAAATGATACGGTTCTGAGACTTTTCATTTCTTTGTCATTGGACAAACTTACAAAATCAGTGAGGGGTCAAATAATTATTTCCTCCACTGTATGTCTTTTTTCAACCCAAATAACTGTAACTATGTAGCCTCATTCGAGAAACGCTTGTTCATTTGCATGTTGTATTCGCTATTTTCTGTGCGTTTTTAAATCGCGCAGCTTTTTGCTTTTCCCTGCACGACTCGTGCGTTCGCAATGACAGTATATGCCACACAAACTAAAAATTGCGAAACAATCGCAGGAAAAAGCAAAAGCTGACAGAGACTAGAGAATGGCAGTGAAAAACGGCCCTGCGAGTGTGTTCCCTCCCTTAATCTCCAGGTATCCTCCCTCCAGGAAGCTTCGCTCCTCCCAGGAGACCCTCTAGTCCTCTAGCTTGGTCACATCCATTCACTTTTGCATCCAGGACTTCTTATGAGTGTCACCTCTCCTTTAGAACTCTCTCCCCCAGCCTGTCTGTCATGCTCGGAAACCTTCAAAAGTACTTTCAAAACACACCTGTTCAGATAAGCCTATAATTTGCTGTAGGTAGCATTGTAGGTTCACTGCCTCATCCGCAAACCTCCGTGTCTCCTCCCCTAATGTCTCCACCCCACTACCCTCTACGGATTTACCATAAGGCACTGTAGGCACGTGCCTACAGGTGCCTGATGCTAGAAAGGCCCCTAGTGTCTCCCTCCCTCCTTCCCTATGCAGAGTCCTGATGAGAGCGTAAATGAGAGGTTACTCTCCCAGCTCTCTGCATTCCACTGACCAGATCCCCCTTCAGTCAGGGGCACCTCTAGCTACTCAATACTAAGGGGAACTTCTAGCTACTTAATACTGAGGATAGCTCTGGCCACCTAATACTAAGGGGCACCTGTAGCTACCTATGACAGGCAAGGGAAGTAAGGGAGGAGTGACAGCTGGGACAGCCAGCACACTTGCAGTGCAGTTCGTGGGGGGTTGTAGGTTCATGGAGGGCGGAGTCTAGGGTGCCAGGACATCTGTGCCTATAGGCTCCTGTGAGGTAAATCCGGGCCTGCATGCATGGAGGGCGGAGTCTAGGGTGCTGGGACATCTGTGCCTATAGACTCCTGTGATGTAAATCTGGGCCTGCATGCATGGAGGGCGGAGTCTAGGGTGCCGGGACATCTGTGCCTATAGGCTCCTGTGGGGTAAATCCAGGCCTGACCCTCTAGATTGTAAACTGACAAGGGCAGGGACCTCCTCATAGAGTTTCTTATTCTGCTGTAATTTATCATATGAACATGTACCAGTATTGGTGATGTATCAATCCACAAATCAGCTATGTATGTATCTGTACTTCTAATGCCGAATGTCGTGATTGTACAAAGTTTTGAATGTCTCATGTGTCTATACTGCCCACTATTTGTTTTGTACTCTGTACAGCGCTACGGAAGATGCTGGCGCTATATAAAAAATATTAATTAGGGTTGCCTCTGCCAACAGTGTACAGTGGCACCCGATATGCCCAATGCGTCTGGTGTGCGATATGGACTGCCAGATCATCTCATCCGAACACCGGCCAGATCTAATGTCCTCCCTCTTTTCCCCTCCTGCTCCTGAGCTGCGTGTCGTCCCTCCGCCCCGCTCCGAAGCCATGGAACACTTCACTAGTGCCTTGAGGGATCAAGACCGGACCCGTGTAGGTGACAGGACTCAAATCAGAGAGCCGTATTATCCACAAGGCATATTAGGCGAGTGCCTGGGGCCTGGAGAGAAACTAGGGGCATGGCTGACACTAGCCCCCTCCAATTCTTACCAAAAAAGCCAATCAAGGATGGGCTCAAAGTACTCACTTGCATAAGGCCTCATATCTCCTTAATCCGTTGCTCGTATTTGTCTACGCATCTTTAGAGCGATGGTCAATGACATAATTTCCTGCATGCAAAATGAATGCAAATTGTATGATATTTGGAACTCGTCCAATCAGACAAACTCCTTGCAGATTTTAACTGGCCCTATGCCAAGTTGCATACATTCTGCTTTACATTTGCAGGCAAGCTGAAAATATTAATATCTAATTAACCATTAAAATGGCTTCCTGGAGGGGGATTTTATGATTAATCGCCTTTTAAGGGGTCCAATGATGATGATAATTTATTACCTGCTGAGCAGGGCATCCGGGTTAATTGATGTTAGTAAAAGATATGGTATGATTTTCCGTGTTACTGCGCAGAGGTTCTGGGATATTTCGCACGCGCTGTATGTGTGTAAATAAGCTCCGGGCATTTTACCATATTATAAAGCACTTCCACGCAGCCAGGCGACAGTAACACAGACGAATGTGGACGGGTCCTGGCTATTAGCTGCAGAAATAATAGCATTGTGTGATGAACGGATATAGATGCACTTAAAGGACAACTGAAGCGAGAGGAATACGGAGGCTGCCATATTTATGTCCTTTTAGAAAATACCAGTTACCTGGCAGCTCTGCTGATCTATTTGGCTGCAGTAGTGTCTGAATCACACCAGAAACAAGCATGCATATAATCTTGTCAGATCTGACAATAATGTCAGAAACATCTGATCTGCTGCATGCTTGTTCAGGGGCTGTGGCTAAAAGTATTAGAGGCAGAGGATGAAGAGGACTGCCAGGCAACTGCAACTGGGATTGCTTAAAAGGAAATAAATATGGCAGCCACCATCTGACTTCAGTTGTCCTTTAGGCCTTGTTCACAATGGGCTCTGTTCTCAAAGACTTCCCGCATGCGGTAAAGTACATGCGGGAAGTTTGCGACCAAAACACCGTCAAGTTGACATTCTCAAAATGTTCCGCATATTTTTTCTGCATGCGGAAAAAGTGCGGGATTCATGCGGAAAAATTTCCGCAAAAGTCGGTATTTTCCGCAATAAAAAATCAATTCTCAAAAATGTTTTTTTTTTTTTATCAACTACAAGTAGTAGGTGATATATTCCGCATCCCATTGACTTTAATGAAGTGTGGAGGCTTAAGGGCTGTGCTTGCTGGACTTTAATTTTTTTTTTAAACACTTTTTCATGCGACCTTTTTACCGCATAATTCCCGAATGAATAATGGCTGTTTCTGCATCTTTTTTCCCACATGCGTAAAACATGCGCAAAAAAATAGTGAATGTGGAAAAAATGCGGATTTTTCCGCTGGCTGAAATATAGCGGTAAAATTTTGCGGTGTTATGTCATCTTTGTGAATAGAGCCCATTGCGTTCCATCCGCTATGGACGGTTTTTGAAGCCTTTTTTTTATCCCTATTCCCGGCGATTACATGCGCGCTGTATTTTTTTTATAAACTGCTTTTCTAAGTGGATTTGCCGAGTGATTGCGGTTTTTCACTTCCTCACCTTAGTCAGGAAGTGAACTCTTTGATCCGGAAAATATAATACAATGTATTTATTTTTAACGCGAACGCAATCGCAGCACAAAGCAATTTTGTGAGCGTTTGCGTTTTTCCTATACCTTCCATTGAGGCAATTTTTTTTAGAAAAAACGTCTGCGCTTAAACTTAAGCTAAAAAGCCTTTAGTGTGAATGAGCCCTTTAAGTGTTAATGTACTTAAGTTAAAGTGACTCCTATGTACTTGTATCAGTGGATGAAAGCCTGTGGGTTGGTCATAGATGGTTCATTTATTTTGTGCTATTGGTTGCCCTGTTTTAAAGGGAACCTAAACTGAGAGGGATATGGATGTTTCCTTTTAAATAATACCAGTTGCCTGGCAGCCCTGCTGATCTCTTTGGCTGCAATATTATCTGAATCACACACCTGAAACAAGCATGCAGCTAATCCAGTCTGATTTCAGTCAGAGCGCCGGATCTGCATGCTTGTTCAGGGGCTGTGGCTAAAAGTATAAGGCCCCATTCACACTTGAAAGAGCAAAACGCAATATTTGCCAGCGTTTTGCAGGAGTGATTTTTTTTCGTGATTTCACGTGGAAAAAAAATCACTGGACAGTGCAGCGATTTTCTCATCTATCGCGTTTAGCGCTTCTATAGCACTGAAACGCAATTGCCAGGAAATCGACTGAAAATGGTGCAGGCAACGCGTTTGCGTTTCATGATTTGCGGCGATTAGTATAAATTGCACAAGTAAGAACGGGCCCATAGGGTTTTATTACACTAGTGCTTTCAAAAGCGCTAGCGTTTGAGCGTTTTGCTGAAATCACCGGCAAAACGCTCAAGTGTACACTTGGTTTTTTACTCTGAAAAAATAATTTTAAAAAAAGATTGTAGGTCTTTTAAATAAATGGATCCTGACTGCGTCTCAGCCTATACTGTACATGTAAAAATTAATAATGAGGGATAAGCTGACGCCTGTCTCTTATCCGTGCCCAGAAGAGACTGGCAGATCACAGCCTTCCTACAGAGACAGGGAGGTTTGGCTGCTGCTTGTCGCTACTGTTCTCCACAACAAAAGCCGCTCCTTATAAATTCCGCTTAATGAGCTCCGCTAATCAGGCGCTTGTTTGCCACAATGCTCTATATTTGGGCGCCATTCAGCTCCTTTCCCGTCCCCAGAAAGCG
The DNA here is from genome assembly GCF_040937935.1 of Hyperolius riggenbachi. Classification (NCBI taxonomy): domain Eukaryota; kingdom Metazoa; phylum Chordata; class Amphibia; order Anura; family Hyperoliidae; genus Hyperolius; species Hyperolius riggenbachi. Next base: position 12,112,577 of record NC_090650.1, read on the forward strand.
GTAAACCGCTGGCAGCGCGCTGAAATCTCTGCGAGAATCTCGGAGCCAGATTCCAGGCGAGCGAATCCGCCGCACGTGATGGTGTCAGCCGAGTAATCAGCGAGCTCGGGAGAAGATGCGCATAATTACACGAATTTCCATGCAAATACCCTCACCTGCTCCCGCTCGACTAATTGACAGCGCAGCGGCCCCCCGCACAATGGCGGCCCGTGACCTATATTTTCTGCCGCGGGTAAGCCTGATTATCTCTTGTGTGGGAAAAACGCCGCCGCGCATCCCAATGGGAGTTAAATATAGGATGTTCAGAGGCGGCCGGGTTGGGCTGGCGTCTGTGCGCGGCGGAGAATGGGAGTCAAATTTGCACAAATATTTGCATGAAAATGGAATCAGCGAAAAGAGGGGATTTTTTTCCTGAAATTTTCTGTCGGCTTCAAGTCTCTCTTCACTGTGGTGAAAATGTGATGTGGAAACAAATGCAAACAAAAAGTAACACAGAGACATTTGTCCATCTGCAATTCACTTTTTCTCCTAGGTGATATTATTATTATTATTATTATTTAGTATTTATATAGCACTGACATCTTCTGCAGCACTTTACAGAGTACATAGTCATGTCACTGACTGTCCTCAGATGAGCTCACAATCTAATCCTACCATAGTCATAGTCTAATGTCCTACCATATTATTATTATGTATTTATATAGCACTGACATCTTCTGCAGCACATTACAGAGTGCATAGTCATGTCACTGACTGTCCTCAGAGGAGCTCACAATCTAATCCCTACCATAGTCATAGTGTAATGTCCTACCATATTACTATTATGTATTTATATAGCACTGACATCTTCTGCAGCACATTACAGAGTACATAGTCATGTCACTGACTGTCCTCAGAGGAGCTCACAATCTAATCCTACCATAGTCATAGTCTAATGTCCTACCATATTATTATTATGTATATATAGCACTGACATCTCCTGCAGCACATTACAGAGTACATAGCCATGTCACTGACTGTCCTCAGAGGAGCTCACATTCTAATCCTACCATAGTCATAGTCTAATGTCCTACCATATTATTATTATGTATTTATATAGCTCTGACATCTTCTGCAGCACATTACAGAGTACATAGTCATGTCACTGACTGTCCTCAGAGGAGCTCACACTCTAATCCTACCATAGTTATAGTCTAATGTCCTACCATATTATTATTATGTATTTATATAGCAGCGCTGACATCTTCTGCAGCACATTACAGAGTACATAGTCATGTCACTGACTGTCCTCAGAGGAGCTCACACTCTAATCCTACCATAGTCATAGTCTAATGTCCTACCATATTATTATTATGTACTTATATAGCACTGACATCTTCTGCAGCAGTTTACAGAGTACATAGTCATGTCACTGACTGTCCTCAGAGGAGCTTACACTCTAATCCCTGCTGTAGTCTTATGTCTATGAATGTATTGTGTAGTGCATTTATCATAGTCTAGGGCCAATTTAGGGGGAAGCCAATTAACTTATCTGTATGTTTTTGGGATGTGGGAGAAAACTGGAGTGCCCGGAGGAAACCCACACAGACAAAACCCTGTTTGAAGTTTAAACCTGGGACCCAGCGCTGCAAGAGAGTGCTAACCACTACGCCACTGTGCTGTCCGTTTTGACAGTACTTTTTCACCTATTTATTGTTGCT
>NC_090650.1:12116776-12124276 GCF_040937935.1 Hyperolius riggenbachi
CACACTACATATACACACACACACACACACACACCTCAGTACAATTTTTTTTTCCAGCCTAAACTTTTATGTAATACATAGAGAGTGCGCAGTAGAGCAGAGCATAGTGTGTATTGTGATTGACCTGCATTCCAGATGACTCCTTGGCAAGCACTCAGCACTTTTTACTTGCATGCCATTTTGCTGCATTACTCGATGTGGTGCGACTGGCGCATGACATCTAAGCACTAACTGACTTTCTGACAATCACTTTTTCCATCCCTACAGGATTATTTTGTTTCACATATTTTGCATAATTTAGCATTTTATAGATTTTCACATTTATTTTTTGCACAACATTTTTTTTTTTTTGCATGTTTTTGCATTTTTTCCGATAGGGATTCAATAGAGTGATATACACGAAGTATTTTTTTGAACAGCGAGGAGAACGCCAGCGCATACCACTAAGGCTGCATCTGAAATGACCACCAGCTCAGTGTGAAGCACCTAAATAGATTTTCTGCACACTTCACATTCAATTCAGATGCAAATCATATGCAAATCTGCTACTACTTATCATGCAAACAGGAAACTCAGGAGGAGGGGCTGGGAGCAGCTAACCTGACAGTTACAAAGTTACAAAGTTAAGGAAAGGTGGGGGGAAAGGCTGCGCATCCCTAAACACATGTTGCAATTGAATGGTTAATCGCACAGGCATACACCGCCTCTGCCAGACTGAAAAATGCATGCCCTGCATCCAAGACAAGTGCTAACATTTATTAAGCTAGGAGGAACTTTAGCTTCCAATATGGTTTGCATGCAAAGTATATTATAGTAGACACTTGCGCCAGTGCCTTGGATGCAGGGCATGCATTTTTCAGTCTGGCAGAGGTGGTGTATGCCTGTGCGATTAACCATTCAATTGCAACATGTGTTTAGGGATGCACAGCCTTTCCCCCCACCTTTCCTTAACGAAGTATTTTTTGATCACATCATTGCATTACCAATTGACAGCTTTGAGCTTGATATCTATTCAAACATTATTTATACATTTGGTCTGGAGGTGCATTGATTATAATCTGTGTGTATTGAAGAATTTTTAACAGGCTTTCAATTGTTTTTTTTTTAATGTATCAGTATTTTTTCAATAAAGTTTACTACATTGTTTCATCATTTTTTGATCTGCTCATATTTTTTAGTTTTTTGAAACTGATGTATGTATCGTGCATGTCATTGTTAAAGTATAGGCTTGATTCACAAAAGCATGCTAACTTAGTTAGCACGCCCACAGCTTTTACTTATCATATGCAAAGTTTAGCGTCGCACGCGAAATGGAGCACCGGGTGCGCTAAAAACAGTGCACTGGAGGTGCCTAGAACGTTGCACCAGGTGTGCCCAAAACTTCGCACGGCAATTCAGGTGCACCCGGTGCGACGTTATAGCACCGTTTCGCGTGCAGCACACACCGATAACTTAGAGCGCGAACTAAAGCCCTTTAGGCGTGCTAAGGGCCTTTCACAGACGTGCTAAAACTTTCCACGCTTTTGTGATTCAAGCCCATTATGTCACAAACAATTTATGCTATTTTTTTAAGGTGTGTATATAGATGTTAGGCTTATGTTATGTGTTTTTTGTTCAAAATTGTAACAAAACGCCAATAAAAAAATTTACTAAAGAAAAAATGGGTGACATAATGTGTAAAAGGTGACACAGGGTGGGATGGGTGGCTTAGATGGTGAGGAATCTTTGGGCAACATTGGTATTGAGGCAGTGAAAAGTGACATGTAGTGAAACAGGCTGATCTTGGTGGCCCTCCTAGGCACGTGTCTGTGTGTAGCCTTTAACAAGAGTTCCGCTCCTGGATTTAGAGCTGTCTTTCTCCTTATATCATAGTATTGTTGTGTTATGAAACCACTTTAGGTACAAGATGTGCTCAGAGAGGTTTTTATTTGATGAGAGATTTATAACTTGGGAGTTGCCAGGCTATCTTTATTACTGGCTCCTATCTCTGCACTGACATTCCAGCTCCACAGCTGATAGTAAATCTCTCTGGTAACAGCATACAGATGTGAAATGAGTCAGCATTCCAATATTAGCAGCACTCCTACACTCAGCCAGCACAGCTACCTGACGATCCCTGCTGACATCAGCTTATATACTGTGTAAATATAACTCCTGGTGAAAGGAGTGGCTAGACCCAGGCCAAACCTTCCAAATCAACCTGGTCTAAAAACAGCTCCTTTGCCTATTACAGATAATAGATGTCCTTTAAAGAACAAGTGACACCCATGCTAGAAATAAAAAACATATATAAGTAGATAAATACTACTTCTACTTACATAACATATGTATTGCACTGTCCACATAATGATTCCTGTGAATTTTATAAAGGAAAAGCAGAGAATCCTATTCTAGACAGTTTCCATCTTGGTTACCTTTGAATGAAGCTAATCCTAATTGTGTATTCATTACCCGACCCCCTTCCAGAGTCTTCAGACACTACCACTGAGGTCTATACTAGGAAGTGGACTGTCCTATGTCATTAGAAGGAGGGGGAAATAAAGGGAAGAGGAGGAATATATTATAGATAAAAAGACCCCCTACCATGCAACTGTTTTGCCAGACGATGGCAATTAAAGGGCCAGTGCTCCTAAGGTATGTGATAACTTCAAACCATAACAGCAGAGAAAGTTTTGAATGCATGATTAGCACCTTTATCACTTAATATACTCTGACCAGTTACTGTTGAAATTTTATTTTTATGGTGACAATCCCACTTTAAAGGGAACCAAGTGCCACTTTTTTGCCTGGTTTCTAATAGCTACAGGAGCTGCCATGTTTCCCCCACCCCTTCTAGCTGCCCATTGTCAATCCAGGGGAAGGTGTAAAGATAGCATCTGTGACTTCTGTAAACTCCTTGAAGCACAGTGTTCTACCCATCCCTCCCCCCCCCCCCCCCCACACACACACACACATATGAAAGCTTTCCTTTGCTCATTGCTACTGCTTATTACATCAGTCCCTATCTGCCTGCTCTTTCTGGGGACCGCAATCCACAGTCGTAGGGTAATAAAAGCCTCTAATAAATATTTCAATTTAAAAAGAAGAGGTAGAATGGAATGTTTTTTTTATTAGTGAGTCACATTGTTGGCATGCATATTTCATATGCTATTGAAATGCTCTGTGGACTAAAAGTGGCATTGTGGATGGCATTCTTGTCTTGCAAGGCTGGATCCCTGGTTAAAATCCCAGCCATGGCATGGAGTTTGTATGTTCTGCCTGTGTCTGTGTGGGTTTCCTCTGGGTACTCCAGTTTCCTCCCAGTCCCCAAAAACATACAGATAAGAAACTTGGCTTCCCCGTAAATTTGCTCTAGACTACGGTGGACATATGACTATGGTAGGGATTAGATTGTGAGCTCCTCTGACGGACCGTTCAAAGACAAGACAATATACTCTGTACAGCAGAGCCAGGACAAGGTCCTCCAGCACCCAAGGGTGAGACACCAAAGTGCGCCCCTCCATCCCTCCCACCTCAGCTGTCACACACTGATTGCTATTAGACTAAGAGACACCCCAGGGCCCCCAACACCTCACTCTCTAGTTATCTGGCTTGCAGTCACTGTCATGTATCCCCTTTTCTTATTTCTCTCTGCTTCAAACACAATAAGGGAATGATAGCTGAGTGAGTTGTGCGCCCCCTCCAACACTGCGCCCTGAGGCTGGAGCCTCTCCAGCCTCTGCCCCGCCCTGCGCCCCCTCCTACACTGCGCCCTGAGGCTGGAGCCTCTCTTGCCTCTGCCTCGGCCCGGCCCTGCGCCCCCTCCTACACTGCGCCCTGAGGCTGGAGCCTCTCTCGCCTCTGCCTCGGCCCCGCCCTGCTCCACCCCCTCCTATACTGCGCCTTGAGGCTGGAGCCTCTCTCGTCTCTCACCGGCCCCGCCCTGCTCCACCCCCTCCTATACTGCGCCTTGAGGCTGGAGCCTCTCTCGTCTCTCACCGGCCCCGCCCTGCTCTACAATGCTTTACAAGATGTCAGGGCTAAATAAATACTAAATAATAATGATAATATGGAATTATTTAAATTGGTATTTTGGCTCGATGTCGTGATTGTACAGAGTTTTAAATGTCTCATGTATCTATGCTTAACACCATTTGTTGTGTACTATGTACAGCTCTACGGAAGATGTTGGTGCTATATAAACAAAATATTATAATAGCAACTGCTTATACTGTGTATAGCAGTATCAGATCAGCGGACAGACCACTCCCCCCTCTGGACCTCCTCCACAATTCCAGACTACATTTCAGGCCGTTAAGGATCACCAACGATCCCTCTCATCCAGGCTTCCACTTTTTACAATAACAACAATATCAATAACATTTCTATAGCTCTTTTCCCCCATAAGACTTAAAGCGCTTAGGCTCTCTCAGATTCAGTATTCACACAACAAAAGTTATATTTCTGCAAATGCCAAGCTGAACAGGTGGGTTTTCAGTCTGGATTTAAACACGTCCAGGGATGGAGCTGTCCTGATCTGCTGAGGTAAGGCATTATATAACGTAGGAGCAGCATGACAGAAGGCTCTGGGATCAAAAGTTTCCCGGTGGACTCTGGGTATGACTAGGTTATTAGAACCTGTGGATATGAGATTGCGGGGATTGCTGTGCAGCTGTAAGATTTCTTTCATGTATCCCGGGCCCAGATTATGTAATGATTTGTGTCAGCAGGCCATCTGTTCAGGCCAGAGGTTTCTTGTTCATCGCCACCACCAGGACCTCAAGGCACAGGAACACCTTCTTCCCCTCAGCTGTCAACTCTCTGAACTCTCTTCACACACTCCCTACACCTGCTGATCATTCTCCCCTTACAAACGAGTCCTGACAGAACTTGAATTGCACCAAAGCACCTTATGCAAACCTTGGGTTAAATATGCTTAATCGTTCCTGTTGGAATTATTGCAGGGTAGGGTTGTAATGCTGTATTTAGTATTTTGCTTTGCTTAATTGTTCAAGTTGGAATTGTATTCATATTTATACAGGGGTCTAGTCCTTGGAAAAGAGTGGACTCGCCCCAAAAAACCCTGCGCCGCAAGGCGCGCCAAAAAAAGGACGTGGTCAAGCATAATGTGGGTGTGGTCATGGGTGGGGCCAAATATACATGACCTTGCCAGTGGTGTAAAAGGTCTGCCGGGGAAGTTTGAGCTCTGCCGTAGTGTATCCCCCCAAAAATAGATGTAATCTGACAGCATTTCACCAAAAATACACATAATCTGGCAGAGGTTCCTCCAAAATACAGATAATACGGCAGTGGTTCCCCCAAAATAGACATCTGGCAGCAGCAGTTCCCTCAGCATACACATAATCTGGAAGCAGTTCCCCAGAATATGCGTAACCTGGCAGCGGATCACCCAAAATACACGTAACACCCAAAATACATGTAATCTGGCAGCAGTGGTCCCTCAACATACACAATCTGGCAGCGGTTCCCCAAAATACTCGTAATCTGGCAGCAGCAGTTCCCCAAAACTACAGATCTGACAGCAGTGGTCCCCCAACATACACAATCTGGCAGCGGGTCCCTAAAATACACATAATCTGGCAGCAGCAGTTCCCCAAAAATACAGATCTAACAGCAGTTCCCCTAAAATAGGTACCCCCAGTATAGCTACCCAGGTCTATAGGTGTCCCCAGAATAGGTAGCCAGGTGTACAGATGTCACCAGAATAGGTAGCCAGGTGTATAGTTGTCCCCAGTATTGGTAGCCAGGTCTATAGGTCTCCCCAGAATAGGTAGTCAGGTGTATAGATGTCCCCAGTATAGCCAGGTGGATAGGTGTCTCCAGCATAGCCAGGTCTATAGGATTCCCCAGCATAGCCAGGTCTATAAGTGTCCCCAGAATAGGTAGCCAGGTGTCCCCCAGCAGGAGGGGAGCAGCGCAGAGAAGAGAGAGCGATCATGGGCACAGCGGTGGGAAAGGGGAGACGTCCCCCACTCCCTCCCCCTTCCATCATCTTGGGGCTACCCCTCCCTCACTTGTGTGGTGGCTGGCAGCGGGCGGAACTTACCTCTGTCTCGTTGCAGGCGCAGGATGGTCTCTCTGCACTTGCCGCTAGTCTTGTCTGGTCTAGACCAGAGCAGAGGCACCAGAACTTCCGGCGCTTGGAACAAGATGGAGGTAAGATCCGCCCGCTGCCAGCCGCTGCACAAGACTTAGTTTTGGAGGGGAGAGCGAGGGAGGGGGAGCCCCAAGGTGAGGGAAGGGGGGGGGGTGAGATGTCCCCCCTTCCCCACCGCTGTGCCCACTGCTCCCCTTTCACTGCGCTGTCTCCCCTCCACACATGCTAAGGTGGATGACATCCACTCTCTGAAAAAAGTAGGTGGGCATCGTCCACCCGTGTTCACGCCCGACTCGACCCTTGTATTTATATTGATGTATTGCCCGTTTTTTCAGCTCTGTATGCCAAGCCCAATTCCGGGCACAACACAGTAGTGCTCGCCGAAATACACAAATGATTCTGATAGCAGTTGGTTGGTGCAGTGTTTAAGGGCTCTGCCTCTGGCACAAGAGACCTGGGTTTGATTCTTGGCTATTCTTCCTATTTAGCCAGCACCTTTTCAGTGAGGTGACCTTGGGCAAGACTCCCTAACACTTCTACTGCCTATATAGAGCGTGTCCTAATGGTGCTTTGAGTCCGCTAAAAGAAAAGTACAATATAAATGTTCTGTGTCTTGTCTAATTATATGGAACTTCTGATGAGGACCCATTTGTGTGTGTGAACATTCTCCAGTTACCCATCATTAACCCTTCTGCTGGGCCTCTCGTGACACAGAACAGACTCATCATCACATCGGACAGGTTTATTTTGGCTGCCCGTCATAGTTCTAGTGGGCGCCTGTTATTTATGAGCCAACCTGTAGCATGTGTAAACACACCAGTACTGGGGTCAGGGGGGAGGGTTTGACCCTCTTGCAGTTGTTGTGTTCTGAAATGAACATACAAATTCTTCACATTGTTGGCCTGACCTTCACAATTCACAGAACCCAGAGGGCCCTCATTGTACACCAGCCATTCAGAAGGTCCTCATTGTACACCAGCCATTCAGAGGGTCCTCACTGTACAGCAGCCATTCTCCTGGCCTCACTTGGGCACTGTATGTTTTACTGGCCGTGAATAGTCCTCAAGTCACCCATGGGAAAGGACACAGGGGGACAAGGACACGAAGGAGGAGTGGCACCCTCTGTGAAAATGACAGCAGTGATCAGTGATTTCCGAAAACTCTGACAAAGAGACCAATAAAAGGGAGGAGGTTGTAAAAGGCCAACACAGCCATTTCGAATCAAAGCCTCACTGGTTGTCTGGCTGCGATTTCATTTGTGCTTAAAGGTCGTCTTTCAGGTTTTTCACTCCATTCTATAACATCTGATGATGTGCTTTAGGCTTTGGCTTTATGGCTTTATAAGTTAAAAGAAACTGGAGAATCAATAAAGATATCAAGTGCCAAAGTCTACTGAGAATGGG